>NC_062231.1:29586308-29874642 GCF_902686445.1 Sciurus carolinensis | reverse complement strand
GGTGATTGTAGTAAATCTTGCTTTAGTTGATAGGGATTACTCAAAATTATCTCCTACAGAAATGTGAAATCAGATGAGGCATGAATAAATCTTTGTCAAAACAAGAAGGAGCCCTTGTTTAAAAATCTCAAAAATTATTGTACCTTCCGGCTCTGATGATAAATTTGTTCCAAATTCATGGGTCAAAGAAAGCTGTTGGGAAGCTGAGATCTGAAAGCTGGATCGTGTTATTTTTCATTATTTACTTCTCACTATTCCTGATACAGGTGGGCTGAATGTTTCCGAGGCTTGAATGACAGGTAGTTACGTACAGTGTGGCTCTGGACCTGCTGTAAGGACTCAGTCGCTGTTCCCTGCGCCCCTCAGGGCGTGGCATGGCAGAGCTGTCCAAAAGAGCTCCCGGAGTGAGCCAGCGGGTGAGGCACCGGTGGATCGGAGAATGAGTCTCTGTAAGCTGGTGTCCCGCAGACGCCTGCGTTTGGAGCCACCATGGGCGCCTCGCCAGGCTGGCTTCTGCACGTGGTGTGCGTTTCCTCTCTTCCTGGCTTTGCAGGGTTTCCCATTGTTTCTTTTTACCATGGCACAACATCCTGTTGTAGAGACGCACCACAGTTCGTCCCCTTACCTGAGGAACATCTGGTTACTCCAAAATTCCGGCAGTTTATGAGTAAAGCTGTTGTGAACATCTGTGTGCAGGCTTTGCGTGGCTGGGATTTTCACCTTCTTTTGGTAAATAGCTAAGGGCACAATAGGTAGATCTTATGGAAGGAGGAAGAAACCACCAGACTGCTTTCCCAAGTGGCTGTACCATTTACATTCCTGGCAGCAGTAAGCAGTCCTGTCTGCCTCTATCCACCTCGCCAGCCTTTGGAATTGGCAGGGGGGCGTTCTGGGTGTTGGCTGGCCCTCCTAGCAGGTGTGTGGAAGCAGCTCGCTCTTTCCATTTCCGCCCCGTCTGCTTGTCTTCTTTGATGAAGCCTCTGTTAAGGTATTTGGTCTATTCTAAACTCAGCTTGTTTATTTTCTTATTGTTGAATTTTAAGTATTCTTTATATATTTAGATAATAGCCCTTTATCAACCATGTCTTTTGTGAATACTTTATAGGAATTTGTGGCTTGTCTTTTCATTCTTTTGACAGCACCTTTGCAGAGCAGACATTTTTAATGTCAATGAAGTCCAGCTCAGCTCTTCTCTCTTGCATGGACCTGCCTGTGGTGGTATTTTGTGAAAAGTCATCTAGATTTTCTCTTCTGCTGCCTTCCAGGAGTTTTACCGTTCTGCATTTCACATTTAGGTCTATGATCCCTCTGAGTATTCATTTTTGTGATGGGTATAAATATGCACCCATATTTTTTTTTGCAGTGGATGTTCATTTGTTTCCACAGCATTTATCGAAAAGACAACCTTTTCTCTCTTGTATTGCCTTTGTCCTCTGTCAAAGCCCAGACGACCTGTAGTTGTGGGTCCATTTCTGAAGTCTCTTCTTTGCTTCGTTGGTCTGTTGGTCTGTTCTCTCCACCCATGCCACACTGTTGCTGTAGCCTGGTGAAAATCTAAAAGTGCTTTGTGTGCAGTATTTTGTTTAGGATTTTACATTTGCATTTGTAGAAAATATTGGTTATAGTTCACTTTTCTTGGAATATTTTCCGTCTGGTTTTGATATTAGGACATGCCGACCACATAGACTACATTATGACATATCCCCTGTTCTTCTGCCTTCAGAAAGAGATGGTAAAAAAAATTTTTATCATTTCTTCCTTCAGGGTTTGATAGAATTCACCAGTGAACCCACTGGGGTCTGGTGCTTTCCTGATTTGGAAGGTTAGCATGCTATTGCTTTACTTTCTTTAATACATATTGGCCTGTTTAGCTTGTGTATTTCGTGTGGGTTTTGGCAGATTGCGTCTCTCAAGGAATTAGTCCATTTCATTTCAGTTGTTAAATTTTGGGGGCATAGTGCTGTTGGTGTATTCCTTTGTTATCCCTGTAGCACTGTTCTCTCTTATTACTCATGCTAATTATTTTGTCCTTTCTCTCTCTCCCTCCCCGCTGGGCCTGGCTGGAGGCTTATTGACTTTTCAAAGAATCAGCTTTTAGTTACATTGATTGTTCTCTCCTGATTTCTTGTTCTCATTTTCTATAATCTATGCTAAATTTTTATTATTTTCCTTTTTTTAATTATTTCCTTTCTCCACTTTGAATTTAATTACTCTTTTTTATGCATTTCCTAAGGCAGAAGCTTAGATAATTGATTTTAGAACTCTTTCTAGTAATGCATTCAGTGGTAGAATTTTCCTCTTACTACTTGCTTGGGCTGTGTCTCACAAATTATGTTAAGGTGTGTTTTCATTTTATTCATTTATTTCAAAACATTCAAAAATTTCTCTATCTTTAAATTTAAGTACTTTTAGATTCTTTCTTGACCCTGTGTTATTTAGAAGAGGTTTTTACTCTCCCTCTATTTTGGGGTTTTCCAGTTCTCTTTCTGTTATAGATCTCTGGATTAATTCCACTGTGCTCTGACAGACATTTCTTCATTTCTGTTCTTTGAATTTGTGAAGGTGTATTTTGTGGCCCGGCTGTGATGTGTGTTGGTGAAGCGCCACGTGAGCTTGGGAAGTGGGTGTGTTCCGCTGTCGTTGGACAGAGTGGTCTGGGGATGTCCATTTTATCCAGTTCATTTTCTGTTGTTCAGTTCAGTGATGTCCTAACCCATTTTCTTGCTGCTGGGTTTCTCCATGCCTGACTGAAGGGTGTTGAATTAAGATTACAACAGTGGATTCATCTATTTCTCGTGGCAGTTACATCAGTTTTGCCTAAACGTGTTTTGAAGCTCCTTGGAAGACACAGAATCGTTGTCTTTGGTAGGCAAGGATTGTTCTGTCTGACTGAGCCAACTTCTGGTTCTCACGTGATGCACTTCTTTAACCATGATAGTTCTTTGTTTTGACGTCTACTCTGTCTGAAGTTAATCTCTCTACTCCCACTTGCTTTCCTTGGAGTTGGCGTGTCGTGTTTTTCCATTCAGCTTTTGCTTAATTTTGTATTTGAATTAACAAAAAGGAATCATACTTATTTACAGAGCACAGTGTGATATTTCAGTAGATGTGTACAATGTGTAATGACCATATCGGGGTAATTGGCTTATCTGTCACCTCACACATCATCATGTTTGTGACAAGAGCATTCAGAATAGCTGTTTGGAAATATACAGTTAATTTTGGCAACCGTAGTCATCCTACTGTACTATAGAACATTAGGAAATTCTCCTTCCATCCATCTGCACCCTGTATCTGTTAACCTTCCTCTCTCCATCCCACCATCTATTTATTTCCCATCTATATTATATTTTAAGTGAATTTGTAGACAACTATGCTTGGGAATTTTTAATCCAATCTGACAATCTTTGTTTTTTAATTGGTGTGTTTGTTATTCAAAGTGATCATGCACACTGTTGAACTACTACCTACCATGTATCTTACTTTTTTACTATTTGTTGCCCAGGTTTTGGTTTCAGTCTTCTATTTTTCTGCTTTTAGTGGCTTTGATTGAATACTTTAAAATGGCATTTTCTCTCCTTTCTTAGCATATCAGTTATACTTTTAAAACTGTTTTTAGTGTTTATCCTGAAGATTGCAATATATATTTACAACTAATCATGATTAGAGTTAGGACCCTATAACAAGTATTCCTAACTCCTCCAATCCCTGTATCATTTCTGTAACTCATTGCACTTATGCATAAGCATATAGAAGTACCATGTACTTTATATATGATATATGTGAGCATACGGAATTGAATTTGGTCTTCTATTTTTGTGTTGAACAAATTTTTATGTTAGATCAGTTAAGAATGATAAAATAACATTCTATTTACTTTCACTTATTATTCTCAGTGCTCTCCTTTCTTAACAGATATTTCTTTAAAGAATCTTCACCTTTATTATATGACTTCAAAAAAATTTCTTTTAACATTTCTTGCAAGGCAGGTCCAAATTCTCTTAATTTATGTTGGAGCAAAGTCTTTGTTTCTTCTTAATTTCTGAAGGATAATTTCATGGGCCACAGAAATCCACATCAGTGCCCTTTTCCAGCACCTTAAGTTTTTCACTTCTCTACCTTTTTGCTTATGTGATTTAAGGAGAGTTGACATAGTTCTACTCGTTGTTCTCCATAGTTAAGCCTCAACTTATTTCAGGACTTTTTCTTCATCTTTAGTTTTTCTGTAGCTTGAAAACACTGCTTATGTGTACAGTCCTCCCGCATGACCCCCACTGGTTGGTGTTCTGCAAGATTCCTGGAATCTGTGGTTGGCTGTCTGGCATTGTTTGGGGAAAATTCAGTCATTGTTTCAAGTTTCTCTTCTGTTCGGTCCTGCCTTCTCCTGTGTCCTGTTTACTGCATGTCGCACCTGTTGCAGATGTCCCGGCATTCTTAGATGTGGCTGATCTTTCTCTTTTACGCCAACAGAGATCTCCACTGAGCTGTCCTTGAGCTCAGAGCTCCTTTCCTCAGCCATGTCCAGGCTACTGCTGTCCTGTCAAAGGCATTGCTTATTTCTCTGTTCATCCGGTGCATTTCCTTTTGGTTCTGTCCTAGAATTTCCATCTCTCCATCTGTTCCTGTATTTTTATACTTTTTTCCACCAGAGTTTGGAGCATGTTCATCATAGCTGTCTTACACTATGTCTTCGCACTACGGACGTGCTTTTTAGCAGGTCCTGTAATTCTTTTTTTCTGATAGCCAGATGTGCTGTGCTGGGCAGAAGGCATTTCTGCCACATCAGCCTTCAGCAGTGCAATGTTGAAGCAGGGGAGAAGGGAAGCTGTGATGAGGACCCAGTACTTCTGTGAGCTCCAGCCCTGGCTTTTCTGTCCTCCTGCCTAGGGGACTGGGTGAGCTGGAGTCGGGCATGCTCTTCTTTCACATGGAAAGCTGGAGCGACTGGAGTTGAGTCTCTTCCTTCCCCAAGTCAGTTATGTGCTGGTGAAACCCAGCAGGTCGGGTCTGGTCACTGAGTTTCTCCCGAGAGTGGAATTGTGAAGGGCATACAGTTCTGGCATATTTCAAAGTGGTTCCCTTTTCTCCTTCTTCCTGCTGGAAGGACAGGGCTCTTTCCTCCAGTATCTGGCCTGAGAACCTGGTTGTAAAACTCACAGAAGTGTGGGGTTCCTTGCGACTGGTTTCCCTGGAGTCCTTAACGCTCCCAACTGGTCAGCACTGAGCCTCCAGCAGTTCATCAAACGGTCAAGGTTTTCCTACCCTGGCACTGGTTGCTGCGGAGGCTTCTGCTCTGGTTGGCTATGATTCTGTCTATTCGCCTTTCTGTCTCTCTGGCATTGAGGGCAGCAGTTTTCCGTGTGAGCTCACTTCTCTCAGGGTCTAAGGCTGGCTTTGGAACTTCCATTTTGTTGTTGGGATGGTGATATGACAGCCTCTTACCTGGGGGACCAGAATGCCTCTTTCCCTTTTCCATCTGCTTTCCTTTGGGCTGGTCGATGCTTCACCTGGAGGTGAACGTGGTCAGGAGAAGTCCGTGCTTCCACAGGCCTTTCACTGAGCCCTGACAAAGTGGCTCAACCCCCCTCCCTTGGTCCATATGAGTTTCCAAAAGTAACTCTGATTAGCACTCTTTGAGCTAATGCCTGTGTCCATAGGCAGGAAGGAACTGGATATTGTGGTAGTTCAGTCTGAATCACATGTCCTCAGTGGGGAGCCAGGAGGACAGAGCCAGGACTGGCAGCCTGTGAGACTCTGGTGGGGTGGGAAGGTGTCTGAGCCCAGAAGGAGGGACATGCTGGAAGCATGAGCCTCCATGTCCTGATGTGCACTGTATTCCCTCTAACATGCCTTCTCTGCAGGACTCTGATTGAGTTTGTTGGTGGACTTTTCCAATTCCCTTATGAGGAAACTGAAATTCTCAAGGCTAAAGTGATTTGCTCAAGGTCATGCAGCAAGTTAATGACTAATCTACGAGATAACCAAGATCTACTGGTTCCTGGCCCACAGCCTGTCCTCAATGTGCCGTTTGGCCTCCCAGGTGCCCTATAAACTTGCTTCCTTCTTTCCCTTTCACTTCAAGCATAACTATTCCCATTTAGTAAATCATATCCCATTATAGAATTATAAAGTAGAGTGGCCAGCTGCAGTTCCACATGCACTATAAAACTGACCTTGTGTGTAATGCGTTGGAATTCCATAACCCGGGTAAGCCTCAGGAAATGGACCGTGACTCCACACTGCAATGCACAGATCATGGGAAGCAGGGTTTCTTCAATTATTCTGCACGATACAGCTGATTTTGAGACCCCACACTCTTCAGAAATGATTTAAATCAGTTCAATAACAGGGATTTGTGCTTTATGAGCTGAAACTCCAGGTCGATAACCCCAGTGGACATTATTGCGAGGCCCCAGGCTTGGTCGAGCTCCTTTCACGGCTCTCGTAACTGTCCTTCTTGTCAGCCAGGGGCTCATGCTACTCTAGACCCTGTCCTGGAAGCTTGGAGGGGTGACTGGGAGGGCTCATGGGGAGGAACACAGCCAGGGTGTCTGCCAGGCCCGGGGCCCCAGGCAAGGCACAGCAGCTCTGGGCTCACTTTCTGCTGCGATCAAATGTGGATGTTTTGTAGCTGTTATACAATGGGGCAAGGGCCTTAAACCCAGAGACCAGAAGATGTTTTCTGATGAGTTTTCCCGTGAATTTCTACCTGGATTTGTTTGCAATTGGTATGAACTTACCCAGGAACAGGACTATGAGTAAGGTGTCAATGATCATATTGTCACAGGAGGCCAACATTGCCATTCACCTCAGGACAGATGAAGGAAGCAGAGCAGAATGTGGTCCTCTTCACACTAATAAGACGATTTATTGGATAGCAAAATATGAACTATGGCAGATTTTCTCTTAATTGAGCTTTCGAGAGACATGCAAGCTTTCTGTGGTCATAGTGCATTGGGATTCATCGCAGTAGAAATGAAAATGTAGTCACCCAGACAACCACCCTGGTTAAGGACTCAGCCTTACGTTCCTTTTATCATCCATGTGTCACATGGAGCTTGGGACGTTTTTGAGTATTTTTTGTGTGCTTTATTTTAGAAACACAGATTCACGCATGAACAACCCAGCAGACTTTAGTGAACATAAAGAATTTGGGGTGGGTTTTAACTGGGTCTAACATTTTGACAGTAAGAGCTACACATGAGCTTACTGAGGGCCAGGGCAATGGCTGATTTGAATTAATTCTGTATCAATATAGACAGCATGATACTTTGTCAAAACAGAGTGTACAGCGATGATCAGACAGATAATAACCTCTTGACAGCCTTAAAATGAGGTTGAAGTCGGGGATTTCTCTTTTCTTTTTAACATGACTCTGGTTGTCACAAGATGCTATAAAACATTGTCAAATATGTGTCGATAGTAAGTTACTTGTGTTTTGTGGGAAACACAGTAATTTCCAAATGATATCACTAGTATCATTCAGAGCTCATTCAGTTGGAAGAGAAAAATCATAGTTTAAACATTCTTAAAACGGAGGATCTGCTGACACCCATGAGGAGCTAAGCCACAGCTGCTCGGCCTCGGGCATAGCTACATCCATGGTCAGACACAGCTCTGGCCGGCTGTGCTGTTTGCGAACCCTGCCCGAGGAAGACTGCAGCCATTCTATCGCTCCGTGACCCAAACCTGGGGTGGGTCCAGGTGGGCCCAAGCGGTGTGCTAGGCAGATGTCTGCACCAGGACGTGGGGCGGAGGGAGTGGGATAAGCTGGTTGGCCAGACCCGTCACACGGTCACTGCAGCCCCGGAAGCCAGGGGTCAGTCACATCAGCCACGGTGATGACAGCAGAAACAACCCTGCTCCCCCAGGTGGCAAGGCGCCCTGACAGAGGAGGTGGGGCAGCCCAGCATCGATCAACCTAGAAAGTGTACGCCGGTGGGAAGCAAAGCTGCCTCAGGGCAGCTGCTACGTCACTTGGCGAGACTGCCCTGGCTGTCACCAAGTTGTGCGGCGAGTGCTTTCTAGAAAACAGGCAGTTTTCAGAATACTGTTCTCGATGACACATGTGGAGTGACCTCACCAGTCAAGATTCATAAATTCACTGTCATCCAAAAATTCTCACTACACTTTCCACACGTTTTCCAAATCCAGCGACTGCCAGGTGTCGTGGTTAACCGGGCGATTCTGATGTACACGGAGAGTGGAGAGCGACCAACTCTCCACTCGACGCAGTTCACTCTCCGAGATTTTATGGCAACACAGATTGCCTTTCTCCCCGGGCAACACTAGCAGCAGGCGTTGCAGTGACCGCTGAGGTCACCACCTAGCGCCTGCTGTGCCGTGCGTATCTCACGGACGGTCCGCAACACCAGCAGTTAGGGCCCCGTGACTCCCATTTGACAGAGGGGAATGTTTCTTTCTGCAGTTTGAATCATTTAGTTATTCATATCAATTTAAAACCACAACTACCTGAAACGTCATGAACTCTTGAAGCGTGCGTGTCTTCTGCCTTCGCGCCCCGTGCAGCTTTGGCATCCAGGATGCGTGCGTACACCTCGGGCTCCTCACTGAAGGCGCTCCTCAGGTCCTCGGGAGCTTCTTCCAAGTTTATCGTCGTCCTTAGCAGGTCCTGCATCTTGTCTCAAGCTGTCAACACTAGAGAGAGCTGAGGACAGGAATGCAGTGCTTGGTCATGGTCCTGGGCAGGAGAGGGCAGGGCCCCTGTGTCCCTCGTCCTCCTCTGCGATTGGGCGTGCAGAAAGGTACCCTCCATGGGTAGCATGATAGTGAGGGCTCAGAGACTCCCAGAAGTGGGGAGAGTCCTCACCATGGTTCATACTCACTGTGTGTGAACCTTGTCCCTTTTTGCTTTATTGATCGATTGTCACAGAGACTGAACCCAGAGGTACCTAACCACTGAACCACATCCCCAGCCCATTTCATTTTTTAAAATTTTGAGACAGGGTCTCCCTCGGTTGTGAGGGGCCTCACTCGTTGCCGAGGCTGGCTTTGAACTTGTGGTTCTCCTTCCTCAGCCTCCCGAGCCGCTGGGATGAGAGTCATGCACGGCGCGCTGGGTCCTTTTGGCTCTAAGTATGTGAAGTGGGGGCACCTGGGGTTGGTCTTGTTTTTAAGTTACAGCCGTGTCGTGAAGCATCGAGAGGCTGGGGTTGAAGCCCGTCCCTCTGTCTGTGACGGGCACCGGGGCACAGCCAGCCTTGCCTCTCAGTGACAGCAGTGCCCTTGCACCTGCAGCCTCGGAGCCCCTTCCTGCCTGGATGGGGCTGAGCCAAGTTCTGCGTCCAGCCGGCGGTCACTGCAGGCAGAGTGGGCGCAGCTTCCTGGCGTGGCCTTCCTTTCCAACAGTCTGAGAGAGGTCTGGGGCCATTTTCCACAGGCACGGGGCCCACCTGCGTTTGGGGGAGACCCAACTCCTTTCCCTCGGCTTGCTCTCATACGCGGGTTGGCCCTAATGGGTGTCTCTGCTGGTTTGACCCAGATTCAGAGCCAGCAAGGCCTCGTCTGTTCTTTTGGTCGGGTGGAGAAAGTACTGTTAAACTGTTGTAACCTTCATCCTCTCAGGGTCCCAGGAAGGTCATTTCCCCCAGAGAGAAAGGACCCAGACAGGGTTCTGGCTGTGTGTGCCTGTCTGTATCTCAAAGTTCACCCCAAAACGCAAGTACCAGCCCCTGCCCTTGAGCAATCGCCTCCAGGGCATGTGTGGGTCAGGCCTAATCAGGGAACCCTTTAAGGCAGGTCACTAAAGGTCAGAGATGAGCAGCAAGAGAAATCCAAATCTGCCTCGCTGTCCTCCCACCTGACCTGACGGAGCTGCCATGTCATGGATAGGGCCACGTGCCAGGGGCCTGAGAGTCACAGCTGGTGTTGAGGGTCCCCAACTGGCAGACAGCCGGAGTGGGGACCTGCCTTAGGACTGCGAGGGGATGAGTCTGCCAGCTACTCGAGGGGCTTTGGAAGCAGGTCTCTGCCTGGTGGGTCACAGATGACGTGGGCCGCAGACGCTGACTCTAGCCTCGCGAGACCCTGGGAGGGAACCAGCAGGAAGTGCACGTCCTGACCCACAACACTGGCCGTGACAGATGTGTGCCGTGTAAGCCTTTAGGTGTGCGGCGTTTGTCATGCAGCGCCAGGGAATCGAGTTCGGCTGGAGCGTGCCTAATCCTCCCCGCGAGTGCTGTGTCCTACAGCAGTGGTTCCATGCTGTCACACCCGTATGGGCAGTGTGGAAATCAGCTCCACGTGCCAGGTTTGCACGGCACTGAGCTTGGGGTGCACCTCACGTGGCCGCCGACCCTTCCTGCTCCAGCTGTGCCTTCCCATCTCCCACCTGCACCTTCCTCTGGCATCTGCTCTCCGCAGCTCCATCCTGTGGCTTTCTGGATCCCGTGTTTAGATGTTGATTCAAAATTGCAGTTGTATGTTTTGATTATTCAAATTGTTCCAAGTCTGTTGTTCTATCAATAAACACTGCAACATCCCTAAGAATTTTTTCTATGCATTGTTCAAGTTTGCTGTGTTAGAAACTTAGTATTTTCTAGTTTATAACACAGCTGCAGCTATATAAAAGGTATAAAACCAACACAATCTATGTATAACTTTTGCCTGAGAGATTGAAATTAAAAATTCACAGTTCAAGCCAACAGACGTGAAGCCTGTAGTAGCACAAACTCTGGGCCTATCTTTTGATCTCATCCGTGTTGATTTTATTGTTTTTTCTAAGCATGGTTTAACATGATTTGAAAGCACCATGCTCCATCACAAATCTATTTTTTTTCTGCCCTGGATTTGTAATGAGCTTGTGTTTGGGAGAAAGAGAAGGAGAGAAAATAATTGGAACTGTCTCTTCTATTACCACCAAGTCCTATTTTTGAAGATTTTTCTATTATTTAACACCTTCCATTGGTTTTATCTCGGATGTGTGATTCGCTTATCAAACCTGAAGAAAATGAAATCCAGCTTAGAAGGCTCCGTCGTAATGTCTCGACTCAGGGAGACCTAGCGGTCTCCGGCCTGTTCTTTGGCCTGTGTCTAAAGTGAGAGCCAGCGGTGGTGGTCCTCCTGGGTACCATGCTGAGAGCGGGCGCTGGCCCCACGCGTCTCCCGTTCGTGCACACTAACAGGCCCTCTCGTGTCCGGGTCCTTGCGAGCTGCTCACCTGTTAGGTAAGGTCTGATGGGCACAGACGTGGGGCTTGCTCCTGGGTGCTCAGAATTACTGAGCTGACAGAACTGTCTTGCCGTTCCGCCTGCCACATCCATTCACCCCGTGGCCTAAAATGGAAGGAATCGGTTTTGATGTCCAGAGCACTGCTGGGACTTCTCAGTGCTGAGGACGGGACGCGCCCACGGTCCCTCCTGCTGTAGGCGTGCTGGTTCCCTTCAGTCCCATTCAGCAGCAGCCTGCCTACGTTGCTGCTGCCGCTGAGGCGTTGCCATTTCTGTAATGTGTGCTAAGCTGGAGGTTTGGGAGAGCGTATATTGGTTATTTATTGTTGTAAAACAAATCGCTTCCCGAACATGATCTCACAGTCTTTGGAGTGAACATGTCTGGACTGGCCTGCCGGGTGGTTCGTCTCAGGCATGATCTCCTGGACTGTAGGTGGAACAGCAGCACTTGCAGCCACCAGGAGACAATGTGGGTCAGAGGACCTGACGCTAAGGCAACTCACACCTGTGGGCGTTGAGCTGATGCCGGCCGTGGACTGGCAACCCTCGCTCTTCACCAAGCAGACTCCTCTAGAGCTGCTGCAGTGGCCTGGTAAGTGGCAGCTGTCTGTCCTCACGCAGGTGCTCCTGGGGAGCTAGCCTTGTGTGACCTGGCCTTGTAGATCAAGCATCCCCATTCCTGCAGTATCATGCAGGCTACACATGCAGGTTAGCTCTGTTCTGTGCAGCATGGGTTGGTAAGTGGCAGCTGTCTGTCCTCACGCAGGTGCTCCTGGGGAGCTAACCTTGTGTGACCTGGCCTCTTGAATCAAGCATCCCCATTCCTGCAGTATCATGCAGGCTACACATGCAGGTTAGCTCTGTTCTGTGCAGCATGAGTTGTATGATGGACATAATAACAGGTGGCAAGACTCACTGGGGGTCACCTGGCTACCTGATGCAGGTGCATTGTGGAGTTTGTGCTTATAGAATAATTTTCTAGGTGATGTTCTCAACCATTAGACAGTTTTCCTGGTTTGAAAGATGTATTTAAGAGAGGAGTTTCTGAACACACTGATCAGTGCCTTCACATACTGATGCTTACCTCCAAATCCATCTGTTACTGGCTACTGCAAATATGTACTGTTTCTGTTACCTGCCAGTCACCTTTCTGGGTACTAAGGGCAGTAGGGTGACTGAGGTAGACAGACACCAACCCTCAGGGAGTACATATTCTCCCTGGATGTGTATTCTGTAACGGAGGGTGTCTTAATACCTAAACAATTGTAATGGGCATTGTCATGTAAAAAGGTGACCACCAAGAAGAGAACACCCAAGGAATGGAGGTCAGTAGCAGAGGATGGCCACAGTTGGTCTTGCACTTATCCTGAGACCCAGCGGCATCACTGAGCACCCGAGCTGTGCAGATGGACAGCTTTGGGGCAGGGCAAACGGAATCAGAGGAAAGAGCCAGCGCAGGGCTCCTAGGAAGACGGCTAGGTCTGGTCAAGGGCTGGAAACAGATCCAGGTGTCCGAAGCGCGATAGTGGAGGAGAGGGAGAGGTGAGCTGGAGAGAGGCCACCCGTCCACACAGGGCCCTGTGGTCACCATGTGCAGTGGGAGCCTGGAGAAGCTTCCGGCAGAGCAGCAGCACGTCTGCGTTCTGTGCTGGTCGGTTTTGCTCCCAGGTGGAAAACACAGTCAGCTGCAGCAGCGATCCTCTTCCTTCCTCTTTCGGCCCTCGTCCGGTGCCGACGTCTTTGAGTTTGAAACAGGTGTCTTGTAAGGAGCAGTTGTTCACAAATCCATGTGTGCAAGTGCACCCCATGCGTGCAAGTGCACCCCTTTCTTACTTTTTCTCAGCTTGTTGCCTTTTCAGAATCTGCTTTACCAGGAGTTCCTTTCCTTGGCATTTTCCATGTGCTATGTCAATCAGTTGTTGAACTAATTAGATCTAAATGAGGTCGGCCAAAGGGGGAAGCTGGGGCAGCAGTGACCAGGCTGCTCCTCTCTTACCCAGATGACCGTCTTTGCCTGGCTCTGCACAGGCACCAGTGAGGCCACCATGTGGGGCGGCAGCACCCCAGCCAGAGGAGGAACTGTCTTCTTAAGAAACTCCCAGGATTCCCCACACTCCCCCTGAATAACCCTCCTCTGGGCTCAGCAGCTTTGACCTTGCAAATGGTGGCATCTGTGTCATTTAGGACTTCCAGGACATGACCCACACCTAGTGTGCTTATTGACTCCTCTGTGCTTAAGCAAAGTTGGATCTTGATCCTGTTGGGTCACGTGATCAGTTTTAACGCTTTGGTACCGTGAAGAAGAAACCAATTCCAGCAAATAAAGGTAAACATAGATTTATTGGAGGACTCTCAGAAGATTTGGAAAACTGAAGGGAACGTTGAAAAAACTTTTAAGGGGAAAAATCAGCATACGTTGATTTAAGATGTAGCATCTAATTCAGCCACTTGAAGTAGTCACTTCTGTAATGAATGAACTATACCTTTATTTTCTTATTGTTTTTTTCCCTGATTTTGGGGGGATACTGGGGATTGAATCCAGGGGTGCTTAATCATTGAGCCACATCCCCAGCCCTGTTTTATATTTAATTTAGAGACAGGGTCTCATTGAATTGCTTAGCACCTTGCTTTTGCTGAGGCTGGCTTTGAACTCATATCCTCCTGCCTCAGCCTCCCGAGCTGCTGGGATTACAGACGTGTGCCACCACATCCAGCTTTTCCCTGTTTTTCATCATTCTGTTTAATATTAAAAATCTCAAGGGACAACTCATTGATGCAGCTTGGCACAATGTAATTAGGAGAATTAATATCCCAGAAGGAAATCAGAGGGCTGTTAAAGTGACACTGTCCCTTTGCTTCAGTTTCTAACTTCAAACTCCCTCCAGGGATGGGGGCTGCGGCCCTGGGTGTGGGAAAGGTGTCAAGCTATGGGTCCTTCCAGCCTCAGCCGCTCAGGAAGATAAGCTGCAGGCCTGGCGTCTTTCCATCTGGGAGCTGCGATGAGTGATGGACACATCTCCATGCACAGCGAACCCTCCGAAGGCTGGAGTCCAGCGTGTGTGCCCAGCTGCAGCCTCCTGGCTCTGGAGCAGCCGGTCAGCCAGGAAGCTCTGTGTCAAGCCTGCAGGCCTTGGGCATGTTCTTTCCAATATTAAACCAAGTCGACCTTGACGTTCACAAAAACATTTGATTTTTGCCTTCCTTAACCTCAGTGGGCTATTACACAAGTGCATGTGCGCATACACACACACACACACACACACACACACACACACACACACACAGCTACAGAAAAAAGAGTTAGCTTCACAGTAGGTGATCTTGGTCCAATATCAGCCATGTCTGAGAGTCTGCTGTGATACGCCATTGGCTTGTATTGAAGCTGCCACTCAACTGATTCTACCCTAAACACATTAGCACTGGTTTCTTGGATTAGCTTGTTAGAAGGAATAGATCGGCTGGGCTATTGGTCTTCTCCTTGACATGCATTGACCACTCAACCCTCAACAAGATCCAAATCCTTTTCCCTGTCCTTCTCAGCTTCCTAGTTATTGTAGACTACAGCTCTGACTCTGCCAGGCACATCTGGAACACTACTGCTTGCCCACTAAGCCAACCAGGAACTGACCCCTGTGTGTCCAGGTTGTGCTACTTCATCACCCTCCTGGCCACATGGCAAGGGTAAAACTTTAGTGTTTCCTTCTAAATTCTCCTGTCCTTTATCTGAGGTAGAGAAGGCCTTTCTTTGACCAGAAACTCGGCATCATGAGGTTCTGGTGAAACTTGGCCTTCTAACTACATGATCTCCATGAGGCTTAAAACCAGAATTCAAACCCTTCTGCTGCTGCTTTCTTGTTGTGTGACCTTGAGCAAGATACTTAATTTCTCAGGTCCTTTTCCCTCTGGTTTCAGCTCAGTGCAGTAATAACTAAGGTTGAGTCAGATGGTATCTGATAAGCACATGGTGCTGTTCTGGCAATGTGCACCCCGGGGTATCCCCCACCGCTGCTTACATGAACTGCCTGGGTATTAACTGCATTCATAAGAGTAACTTTGTCCCTGTCTTAAATAACAGATGCAAAATGTTTGCTTTTGAAGGTGAGAGGGAGATGCCCCCTAAAGCAAGTGGTGTCTCTACAGTCCTAGTCCGAGTATCCATTAAAAAGATACAGTCTTGCTTAGAGGTAGATACACTGCTACTGGTCAATGCAAGGAGGACTCTCAGATTACTGCATTATTTACTCATGGCAATAAAAAAATTCCATAATACTGTGTTAAATGCAGTAAGCACCACTAACCTGTTGTGCCAGAGGTTCTCTGTGAATTAGTGGGGCGTAGCTGGACTCTAACCCAGGGGTGACAAGTGCACCCGAGAGGAATAACAGCAGCAACAGGGATTAAGGGGTCTGGGCCGCGCCCCAGCACTTACCCACAGGCTCATTTCACCCTCCTGCTGAGCACTGTGGTTCCTTCCCGAGCAGCCTGACATTGGTAGGAGCACAGGTCTGGAGTCACGATCTGGGCAAAGGCTCGTGTGCACGGCCTTGACCCGTCAGTCTCCCTCTCCGTGTCCCAGTCTTGCCATCTGATAAATGGAATACATAATTCCTGAAAAATGGAGAGTTCGTGAACATCTAGGTGACCTTGTGTTTGAGATAAGTTTTTAGATACAATGCCCAAAACATGATCCATCAAAACTGGTGAATCAGAGTTTATGAAAATTAAAAACTCTTCTCTGCCAAAGACACTGTCAGGAGAATGAAAGTACCAGTGATGGACAGGGAGGAAGTGCATGCAGAGCACTGATCCGACGGGACAGGGAGCTCCCGGATCAGCTGGTGTCCTTCACGCCGAGGCTGCCCATGCTGGCAGGAGTGCAGAGCCACAGGAGCTCTGGGTCGTTGCTGGCAGGAGTGAGCAAGGGTGCAGTCACTTCAGAGAAGAGCTGAGCATCTTACCTGAGGTCCAGCAGTCACACTCCTCGGTACCTTCCCCACCGCTCCAGAGGCCTGTGCTCCACAGAGCCTGCACGCCATGCTTATTACACCCGTGTTCATACCCACCCCAAAGGGAAGCAACTGACATTTTCCAGCAGCTGGGCGGGTAAACGGTGGCAGAGCCGCACCTAGAATGCCAGGCTTCATAAGAAACTGAAGCAGGTGTCGCTGGGAGAGGAAAGGCCGGACACCCGGCAGCACAGCCGAGAGGCATTCTGGAAGGCGGGAGCTTCGGAGATGGGACAGAGGTCGCCAGAAGCCGGAGTTCAGTGGAGGTGAGGCTGGGCACTGAAGTGTGGAGGTTCACTTAAAGCCCAGGAACGACAACTGTAGCTACCTGACGGTACGTGTTTATCAAGACCCGTGGAACTTCATTGCAGAGTGAACCCAAATGTGTGCAAGATAGAAGATAATCGTAGAGAACAGAAGAGTTGTGGATGAATGCAGAGTAAGATTTAAAAGGTAACTATTAAAATATGTGCAGCACTTCCCTGAAGGGGCAGGAGAAACAATGCTGACTTAAATGGGTTTGTAAATAATTGCAGCTCTTGAACTAAGGGAAGGAGCTACGTTCGCACCACAGTTCAGGGGGTGCAGTCGCATCCCACAGGTGAACTGCGTGTAAGCCTGGGGTTGGGACACATGCATACGTGTTTCCCTAGAGGGACAGCAAGCACTTGTTGCCCCAATCTTGCTTTCTAATGCTCTTGTCCAATAAAGGACACTGGGCCTCCTTGAAGAAGAGGATAGTCCCAGGAATAAGATGAGCCTGGGGCATCTCCTGTTGCCAGAAAGTAAGGAAGTGCTCCAAAAGACCACATCTCACACTGGTGGAGCCAAGAGGGACTCAGGAGCCGACTGAAAGCGCTCCCGACACCCAGAACCCCAATAGCAAGCAAGAAAATGGATTAAGTCGTATTGGATGAAAACCCCAAACACAAAATAAATACCCGTGAGCCCATACTGACAGAAAGAAATGGCTGAGTAGATCAATACGTGGAGGAGAAGAGGCAAAAGACAGGGCTGAGGAACTCCGGGCATTGTACAGACAGCCACCCCAAGGAGGAGCACGCTCCCGCTTTCCAAGTGCCACTCTGCAGAGGGACTTCCTTCCACACCCGCGGCCCTGGGGAGGGAGCAGGGGGAGAGTAGCTTTGTGGTGGAGAGGTGTTATTTCAGTGTGAGACTCCCTGAAGAAGCTCGTGTGGCAATGCTGGAGTGCTCAGAGGTGAGATGGCCAGAGTATCAGAGCCGCTCGGTGGATGGTGGTGATTTGAGTGGACAGACTGGTGGTAATGGTAGGTAGGTCGGGTGTGGCCGGGGAGGGCGGTCACAGACCTGAGCATGGGTCATATGTGGACCCTATGAACCCTTGATAGAATCAGAAGAACGTGACGCTTTATCTGTGTCCCTCCTCCCAAGTTCCCACAATCCCAGTATAATCATGAAGAAAATTCAGACAAATCTGAATGACGGTGTACGAATTATCTGTCAAGGTCAATCAGAAACAAAGTCACAGCTAGGAAGACCCACGAGACAGGTGTCAAGAGTGCAGTGACGACCTTGGACGGGATACTGGGGTGAACAGAGACGTCAGGGAGTAAAGGCAGTCCAAGTGAGTGTGGGCGTCAGTTAACAGGGATCACCAGTGTTGAGTCCTTTCTTATAACAGTGTACGTGCTCATGTAAGCTGTCGATGATAGAGGTGGGCGTGGGACGTAGGAACCCCGAACACTGTCAGCGCACAACTGCTCTAAAGGTGCCTGCAAGTCGGAGGGCTGGTGTGGTGGTTAAAACAGCGTACTCTCCAAACGCCCTACGCACATTGAGTAACCTTGCTCTCACTACTCTCTGAAATAGCTGCAGTTGTCGTCTCGTCTAGTCTCCACGGTAGCTCCTGTTATTCCTCCATGTGTTAGCTTTTATGATGGTCATTACTATATCTGAGGGGCATTTAAATCTGGTGAGAACCAATGTCCCTCGGGGTGCAGAACCTCTGAGGTTCTGTGCTGGCTCCCGCGCGTGTGCCCCTCTCTGGGAGGGGTGCCCAGAGCTCCCACCTCGTCCTCAGACTTGTGCTGTCTGTGCTGGGTCCATCCGTGGCCTTGCCAGATTCCAAGTGTGTTGTGATTCATTTGCAGACAGCATGGATGGGTGGGGAATGAGCAGCAGCTGCCCCTCAGGCAGGCATGGATCTCCCTGTGCACGGCCCTGCCGGTCTGTCCTCTTGTGTCTTGGGATCTGCTTTAGTCAGTTTTTCTCCACTGTGACCAAAGGACCCGACGAGAATGATTTTGGGGGAGTAACAGTGTATTTGGCACTCAGGGTTTTAGAGGTCTCAGTCGTAGATGGCTGACTCCCTTGCTCTCGGCCCAAGTGTGGCAGAACATCATTGTGGAAGGTGTGGGGAGGAAAGCAGCTCAGGACCTCACAATCTGGAAGCCAACGGAGTGCTCCACACACCAGGAACAAAGTACCTACCCTGGGGGCAGGTCCCCAGGGTCCCACCTCCGCCAGCCACACCCACTGCCTGCAGGTACCACCCAGCTAATCCATTCAAGGGGATGATCCACTGATTGGGCTAAGGCTCTCCTAACCCAGTCCTTTCACCTCTGAATGTCCTCGTCCTCGTTCCTCTTGTTGTCTCACCTCATATGTGAGCCATAACAGAGTCCTACATTGTTAGTGTCACAGTTCACATTTCGTGTCTGGCCCCATGGACAGGCAGTCTGCCTGCCAGCGGCTGTTCCTCTGATGACTTTAGTTTCTTGCTGCCTGTGACCATCACAAGCATGACTTCATTCTCTCTCAGAACGGAACCCTTTGGAGTGTCCTTGATATTACTGAAGGATTTCTAAACAGTGCGCCTCAATTCCTCAGCATTCCTTTTTTGAAATTATTTTAAACCAAGATGTTCTCTAAAAGGATTTATAACTTACCATTAGAAATCCTCTTCATTGCTGTTCAGCCCTTTAGGATTTGCGGGGATTACTGAGGGGATTTCTTTTCATCACTAGGGAAATATGGCCACAGCAGTTATATCTTAAAAATGAATCGCAGGCGTAACCTGACAGTGAGAAGCACATTTACCTTCCCCTCCAGAACAGGTGTCCTCGCACCCAAAGACATTTTTAAGAAGTGTTTTAATTTGTCCAGAACTAGTGAAGTAGTGAGACCCCCCCGTCTGCACCGCGAGCATGGGCGTCGCTGCCTAGCGCGCAGTCCAGGAGGAGGGTCTGGAGCAGGTCGCACAGCGCTTCCTCAGCCCTGCGGCCGCCTCCGCTCTTGGACATGAGTGCAGGTGTCTCCCTGCACTGTGCTCGACTGGCTCTCACCCAGCTCCACCTGCAGGCCTTGCTGGCGCTGGCCAGGCTCCCTCGGCACCGCGGGAGGTGCCGTCCCCGTACCTGGCTGCTGCTGTTCTTCCAGGCCTCCCGGGAAGCATGCCTCTGATGCTTCGCCCTTCCAGTGGCCCACCTGGTCGGGTCAGGATCGCCAGGAAATCTGTCTTGTGAACAGGAAGTCAGCTGATGAGCAGCCTGGTCATTGGGCGATGACCCTCCTGCACCGAGGGGGTGGGTGTCCACAGGGTCTGCATGTCACAGTTCAGAAACCGTGGGGCATCCTGACTCCACCTGTCATGGATGGGCACCGGGCTCCGCCCAGCGGTGGTCGTGTTTGTGGATGACAGTTTGTTACTAGAGAGAGAGAGGGCGACCTCTATGCATGCTAGACAAAAAGAAGAAAGAGCAGTGGCTGCCCAGGCGTCAGGCACAGGAAGGCTTTGTCCTAGTGCTTTGAGGATTTAAGATGGTAAGGTGGTCATAGGCTTTATATGCCCCTCTTCATCGTGGGAGTCACAGTATGAACTGTACTTGTAGCAGAGCATGGATTAGGCCTCTGAAACAAAGCAGCCTTAATCAAACAGGAGTGCCTCTCAGCTGCTGCATCACCTGTTCACTCACCAGTGGGATCAGTGGGATGGCTGCCCTCAGAGAGTCTGTGTTCGTGACGGAGACACATCAGTGTTGTCTGCAGTGCAGGGCTGGGTGAGGTTGGTTCTAAAGTAAATCGGGGTCTCGCACCTTGGAGGAGAACGTGTTTAAGTCAAACTGAGTTGCGGCTCACAGAGGAGCAGCATTTCTGCTGGGGCCGAGAGCAAGCAGAGTAACAGATTCCTTACCGGTTACATCGTGAGCGTGCAGGTCTTTAATTTGTAATTAATACAGGCTTCCTCGAAGTCCTTGCTCATTAAGGAGGGGACACAGGGGCTGCTGGTGCAAGTCCAATCAGGGTAACGGCCTGGCTGATCCGTTGGTTCAAACAGTCTCTTTAGGGAAAGGACCGGTTCCTGCACCAAAAAAGCGTCCCCCAGAAAGAGTCCTAACCTAGGGTGCCCTCCAGGATGGCGGCTGCCATGGGGACGAGTCCTCCCAGGTCCGCAGTGTCTGTGGAGGATGCAGGACGGGGTCCTGGGGCCTTGGTGATCTCGGGCTCTTCTGTCCATGAGGAAGGAGGCCCCTTTTCATCTTCTTTCTTGCACAGCTTGTTTCAGACTGACCGACAGTATCCTCGACAGGAAGTCGTTCATTTCTTGGTGTCCCCGGCTCCCTCGCCAGCTCTGTGCTGGCACCCAGTGCCTTTGAGGGCGGGTCATGATCTCCACAAGACAGGCTGGGCTGGCGTACTGTGCTCCTGGGCCGGGGCCTGTCCTGCTGCAGCCCCTGGCTGGAGCTCCCTGCTGGGCACCCGCTCCTCTCTGGAGCAGGGTGTGGCCGGGGAGCATCCTCAGCAGAAAGCGCCCGCTCTTGTCTCTCCAGTATTATCCCTGCTCTTCTGACTGACTTCGCCTATGGGACTTGGACCTGAAGTAAGGAAAACGGGATCCGGTTTTTTGTGTTTTTTCCCCTTCTCTTTTCTCCTTTCCGTTGTTCTGTAGGGTCTTGAAGGGGATGAGGGTAGATTGGCACCTGTTCTTTTTTCCACACAGATATTTCTTACAGAATGACAAAGACATTAATTTGCCTCTTGGTGCATTACTCTTGGTGAAAAATAAGATGACTTAGAATTCATTCTCTTAAGAACAGAGCCTGGCTTGCAAGGCTTTGGTCACATTGCATTTGTTTTGAATGTCTGAAGCAAAAACCTGCCCTTCTCCCTGTGTCGCTGCCGTCCACTCCTCCTCCCCAGACAGATGGAGGTACTAGAAGGACTGGGCAGGGAGTCCAGAAGACTCAGTGCGGAAGGAGGCGGCACGCACCAGTGGTCCTGGAAATCACTTCAGAGAAGGTGGAGCTGGGTTCGCGCAGGGCCTCCAGGTGGAGAGCACGGGTGGGCACCAGACTCAGCCACAGGACTCAGCGCGACGCGACCATGCTCTTTGGATCGGGTGATCCCTTCAGACGCTCCACAGATCACAGCATCTTGCAGTATGATCTGGACACACAGCGTGGGTACTTGTTTGTGTGGTGGGATGAACAACCACGGTGTGTTTGTTGAGCGCAGTAGCGTGACTGGGAATGACACCTGCGAGGTGCTTTGTGTGGACCGCGGAGAGCTCGTTCCCTCCAGACGAGTGGCAGTTGGCAGGAGCCGGCCTGACCCTTCTTCCCTTTACCTCTGTGATTGCGTTGAGGGTGGGAGGCACGGGAGAGCCTCACTCACTTCAGTCTGTTCTTATCTGCACGATTTGTCACAAGTCGACACACGCAACGCTGGGGCTTGTGACGAACAGAGGCGGGTGTGGTTCACCTTGCCTTTCCCGGCAGACTTTATCTGACGTCGCTGAGAAAGCAGTCTGCGGTAGGTGATGGCTCTTTCCACAAGGTGAATTTCATGCCTGCTTGTCCTTCCTCTTTCCGTTTCTGTCACAGCTCTGTTTGCAGAGTTGGAAGTAAGGCAGTTGGAGTTGGTCTCCGACCCCTCTCCTTCCCCGATGCCTCCAAGTCCTGGGAAGAGTGGGGCCACTCTCCGCTGCACGTGCCCCATCTTACGGACCTGGTTCCCGTCCTAGCGCTCTTCCACCTGGCAGTACGCAGTGTCTGTTCTGATCTGTTAATTTGGTTGGATTAAGTCTCCAGAATTGTTTTGCACAGGGTCTCTGTCTCCTCCTGGTGTGGCATATTAAGCATTCATCTCTCCGATGCACACTTTAATCCCTCCCTTTCTGAGGGGTGGCAAGCATTGACACTCATTTATTTGTTTGTTTATTTATTTTGGTATCAGGGGTTGAACCCAGGGGGCTTTACTACTGAGCCACATCCCCAGTCCTTTTTTGTGTTTTGATTAGAGACAACGTCTCACTGAGTTGCTTAGGGCCTCTTTAAGTTGCCCAGGCTGGCTTTGAAGTTGGGATCGATCCTCCTGCCTCAGCCTCCCAAGCTGCTGGGATACAGGTGTGTGCCACTGCGCCCGGCTGAGGATTGACTTTTAAAATGTAAGTCATATTCTCTTGGCTGACCTTCCCGATGGCACGTGTTTACCCTTTTAGGGTTGGTTTCCACTTTGGAAAGAAGCTCATCTCACAGAGCCAACTTATGGGACTGAGGTAGGTGTTCAGGGTGGGTGACCCTCCTCCCCGCCAGGTAATCAGTGTGCTCTCCTGAGGGCTTATTGGGTTATTACTCAGGCCCTGTGCAGGTGCCTAAGGTGGACACAGCTTTCCAAACCTCTCAATATTTCCACGTGCAAATGAAAGGAAACCTGTCAATCAGCCGGCTGGTGTGCTCACTCAGAATGTCTGTAACACATGAGCGCTGTCTTGCGTGTCCCAGGAACTGTGCACTGTGCTGTTCCATAGTATCATCCCGTGTTTACACCACAGAAATAAAGCCAGCAACACACTTGTGACTGTCTTCAAGGAGCATGTGTGTGTGTGCGTGCGCACACAAATATATCACACAGACCTTGTAGGGACATTCCCCATCGTTGCCACACCCTGCGGATAAAAATCCGAGCCTTCACACAAGCTTACCTGCAAAGAGGTGGATACCACACAAGTCTCTGAAAGCCCCCTGGCTTCAGGATCTGATTCCTTCACACCCATCGATAGGAAGGGAAGTGGAGATGAGGCAGGATCTTATCCCTTGGTTATTTATCCAGAACCATGATGGATGCTGGTCAGGACAAGTGTGATTCCTAGCACCCCTGAAGTTGTCAGCCACCTTGGGCTGGAATCTGTGACTGATCAGAACTTCCCGAGCACCTCCATATTTTATTTTGACTTCTGCACTTGAATGTGTGTGCAAGGTCCCATGGCGTGTTTATGTGAATCCCTGAACATCAAATACATTCATTCTACTGAACCTTAGTCCACTGTTTTCTTTGGCCAGAATGCAGTTAATGAGAATAAAATTTATGGGGCACATATTTTATAGCCATCAGCTATGCAAGTGTTGGGAAACTGCTGGTATGTGGGGGTATTTTATCTCTCTCTGCCTGACCAATGCTTTCTGGTTTGATGCTCACAGTAAACATAAAATCTGAAATATTTTGGAAAGGTTTAAATGCATGTAAGAATTGCCTTCAGTAAATAAAGGTAGATGTAGGCCAGTTGAAACCTTGTTGTTTATAACAAAAAATTAAACTAACGCTGACGTGCCAGGGGGTTTCTTTCTCTGTCCTCTGACCCCCAGCCCTGCTAATGTAGCTGTACATCAAGAATAACAGATCATGCTGGTCTCTCTACCCTGGAGAGCCCAGACTGTGAATGAGGAGAGCAGAACCCCCTTGTTCTTAAGAATTCTGCCACCTAAGCTGAAGTGCTGCTAAGTCGATCTTAATCTTGGTGGCAAGCTCTTTGGTGGTCTAGACCTCCACTGATCAGAGTGTCCACCTGTAGATGTGCTTGTTTGCCAACTCTCTGGCCTGTGGCCGCCAGTCTCAGGGCTACTGTGCAGTTGGTAAGAAGGGCCCTGCACAGAGGAGTGGTGTTTTGTCAGCTTTTTGTCACTGTGACCAAAAGACCTGACAAGAACAATAGGCAGAAAATCTTAATTGGCTCAGGGTCTCAGCTCCACTGCTCTGGGCCCAGGTGAGGCAGAACATCATGGCAAAAGGACATGTGGAGGACAGCTCAGGACATGGCAATCAGAGAGCAGAGAGGGACAAAGGGGGTGGGGAGAGTGCTCCAGTCACAAGGGACAGAATACACACCCCAAGGCACGCCCCAGCGACCTCCTCCTCCCGCAGTTACACCCAGCCCCGTCGGGATGGATGCACTGATTAGACTAAGACTCTCATAACTCAGTCACTTCACCAAGCCTTCTTGCATGGTCTCACGCATGAGCTTTGGGGGGCACCTCACATCTGAACCACGACCGTGGGTAAGCAGTGGCCTCTGACTAAGGCTCGCAGGCTCACCTGGTAGTTCCTTCATTGCAGTGAGCCCTCAACTCTGTCTTTGCAGTGAAGCACACACCCAAGGAACTTCTGAAAGACCTGCAGCTCACGTTAGTAGAGTGAATGATAGAAAAGGGGACTGTGGACTTGCAGCCAGGGAGGTGGTGGGAGGCTGGGGGCTGCACCGTGGAATTGAACGTTTCCAGAACCTTGGCATTGTGCATTTCCTCAGCTGATCCAGTGTGGGTTTATTTCCCTGGGTTTGACCCTCGTGTAGTGTCCTGTTCTAGAGGAGAGATAAAAGGGAAATTTTCAACAACCCATGACGTCTAATCGGGATCCTGTGCCTACATGTTCACAGTGACTTACAAGGGCCATTATTTGAAATGAATCTACTCACACCAGAGTGTCCACTGGGAGCAGCCCCCAGAGTCGCTTGCCGACAGTCCCTGCCTGTGGTGCCCGTGTGGTGCCAGGAGGACCAGCAGCTCTGCAGTGGACGCAGCTCCTCCAAACCACCCCTGCTCTCCCCACCTCAGCTCACGACCACCATCGGGACCAGGCAGTCTACTCCTGAGCACGGACTGTGTGCCAAGCAACCGTGCACCAGGGGCCAGCACCCAGCACCAGGAGGGAGCGGCAGGGTAGGGGTGCCTGTGCTGCCACCCCTGGGCTCCGGTGCTGTCTGTTCCTTACTTGTGGTCTCAGGCCGTCGTCTCAAAGCTAGAATCTCCACATCTTTGATTCCTTTGTCTTTGTTTTCACTTGATATCTTGAGCAGGCTTCCTAATGTCTCTCAGCTTCAGATAACTTATCTGTGAAAAAGAACAGTAATAACATCTGGGTCCCCAGGTAGCTGAGAGCATGGACGCACGTAGTCTCTGGCAAAATCCTCCGAAAGCCATCGGCCTACAGAAATAAGATGCCGTTGCCTGTAATCTTATAGCAAATAGTTGAGACGTGGCTGGAAAATCTCGTTTCACAGAAAGGAGCGTCGGTATCAAAGTGATCTTTCAGTGTGTGCTCTTCAGCAGGAAGGAGAGCCGGGCCCCATTCCCGAGTTCAGCTTCTGTTCCAGGAAACAGGTGGGTGGATGGGAAGTGTCTCAGGGCCCCCGTCCCACTGCCCTTTGGAGCTTCTTGATCAGACAATCAGAAATGAAATATCGCACACCAGGCACAAGCACATCCGTGTCCCAGCTGCTTCTCACGCCTCCAGACCCCTCCAGAGCGCACACAGCCACGTTTCCATGGCCACAGGCTTTCCATGCCTCTTTCCTGTTCAAACGAATGGCTCTCCTGCTTCTCAGGGACACAGTTCTTAGCGGCACTGGTGAACTGTCACCTCAGAATGTTCCTCTGCCCCCTCCCACCCCACCGCCACTCACTGTCACTCCTGCCTTCAACGGGTTTTCACGGTAGGAGACTCGAGGGATTGGTAGGTAAGATGCTGAACTCGCCCTCCTTGACCTAAGAGGCCTGTGGTCCCAGTGGGGAGAGGAGGCCTGGTCACGGCTTCCCTCCTCCTTGTCCTCCAGTGGACTGCCACTGTACAGGATATCTTACAAGGTACAGTCGTAGGTTTTTTCTCCAGTGGACTGAGATGAAGCCTGAGCAGAAATTATTATCTTTATTTTGAAGTCTGAAAAGTCAAAGCCCAGAAGTGATTTGGCCCAAGCTAGAGAATTAATAGTTCTGAGTCTGAGCTGATGGCTCACACCTGTAATCCCACCACTCAGGAGGCTGCAGTAGGAGGACTGCAAGTTCAAAGCCAGCCTCAGCAACTTAGCAAGGCGCTAATAAGCATCTCAGTGTGACCCTGTCTCTAAATAGAATACAAACAAGGGCTGGGGAGGTGGCGCAGTTGGTAAATGCCTCTGAGTTCAATCCCTGGTACCCCCCACAACAAATAATAATAATTCTGAGTCTAGTCACTTCCCAACTCTCCCCACCCTGAGGCCTTCTTCCTGCATCCACCATGCCCAAGCACACCCAGGCAGACAAGTCCCAGTGGAGGAAGCAACCCCTGAGGAGTGCCCGGGAGCTCAGAGAACCATGGTACCCAGCCTCCTCCTTGGGGCCATGGGCACCTGAGAGAGGCTGGTCTGACTTCTGTCACTTGGAGGATGTTTACAGGGATGGGGATCCCAGAACACACACGGAACAAGAGCTGCTGAGAGCCCAGCGTCCAGCAGACATCGTGGGTGGGGTGGCTGGTGTTTCAACAGTTAGGGGCCTGCTGGTGCTGCTCCTCCTCCTCCTCCTCTCCTCCCCTCTCCTCTCCCCTCCTCCTCCCCCTCCTCCTCCCCTCCTCCTCCCCTCCTCCTCTCCTCCTCCTCCTCCTATCCTCCTCCTCCTCTCCTCCTCCTCCCCTCCTCCTCCCCTCCTCCTCTCCTCCTCCCCTCCTCTCCCTCCTCTCTTTCACTTCCTCCTCCTCTCCATCCTCCTACTCCTCCTCTCCTTCTCTCCTCTCCTCCTCCTCTCCCTCCTCTCCTCCTCCTCTCCTCTCCCTCCTCTCTTTCACTTCCTCCTCCTCTCCCTCCTCCTCTTCTTCCTCCTCTCCTCCTCCTCTCCCTCCTCTCCCTCCTCTCTTTCGCTTCCTCCTCCTCTCCTCCTCCTCTCCCTCCTCTCCTCTCCCTCCTCTCTTTCACTTCCTCCTCCTCTCCCTCCTCTCCTCCTCCTCCTCCTCTCCTCTCCCTCCTCTCTTTTGCTTCCTCCTCCTCTCCCTCCTGCTCCTCCTCTTCTCCCTTATTTGCAAATATTCACATAGAAAATGTGCACATATTCGAATGTAGGTCTGCCTGCATCCTAGGAATCTCTGTTCAGGTCTCATCTAACAGAAGTAGAACTTTAAAGAAAGGTGTCTGTCATTAGGTAATCTCGCAATACACCCATTAATTCCCTTTCCTACTAAAAAGCAATGAAATTATGGTTTGAGCTATGTTAAGAACATCACATGAGAAATGAGGAGAGGGAGTAAAGACAGATTAGAACATGATCATGGGGGCTGGAGCCCAGCCAGTCCCTTAAGCCTTGCTAAGCTGTAGACAGTGTGTCTGGGTGCGCCTGGGTGAGAGTAGGCAAGCTCCTCACGCCACCTCCCACATGGCAGGGCCGCAGGTGGCACAGGGTCAGGCACGGAACCACAGAAGACCCCGGGCGAGGGCAGAGATGAAGAGAAAGACGCAAAGTATAATGCTGATCAGTTCTACATCACAGAACAAAGTCCTGGGTCTTTCCACTCCAACTTTGGTCAGAGATATTAAGGTGCTCTTTGCAGATCTGTCTTAATTTCCAACAGGGTGTAAATTTATCACTCAGTATCGGGGGTATCTGGAGTTTTTCATTTTCTTCTTTTTCCCACCACAGATGAGCCATAGAGCAAGATCTGCACTTTGTAAGTGGAAAGAGACCCCAGAAGGGAATCTGTGAACACTGGCTGTAGCGTGTTTGAGCACAGGCTTGGTTGTGGAGCTGGCCTTGTGGAAACAAGGGCTGGGTTGAACTTTCAGAAGGTTGACCAGCGTGTGAGCGTCTCACTTTGAGACTTGCTCATTTGTAGGAAAGGTTTTTGTGGGGATAAGGTGGACCGGGCCTGCAGACCAGTGTGTAGCGTCACCTGGAGTGGCGTCCAGTCTCGGTCAACATCAGCAGGCACTCGGGCGTGAGGACCAGACTCTAAAGCACATGCGTAGAGCGCGTTGCTGTTGCTTTCTGTTCCGTGTCGCTGTCCCGCCCAGATCAGCACGCCACGCTGACGCCTCTGCTCTTGCTTTCTGCTTGCTAAGAAGTCCTTGCCTGCCCTCTCTGCGCCTCCACTGCTAGTGTCCCAAGAACGGGGTGTAGTGCTGTGGACTCCCTGGCATGAGCGGCTGGCGCAGAGCTGAGAACGTGCGCATCCTCCACGTACCCAAGGCCTGTTGGCTGGAAGCATCTGCTCCGCTTCTCAGTAAGACCTGAACTTCAGGGCTGAGCAGAGCCCTCTCAGGAGGTGTTGGGCTCGCAGGGAGTAGACCAGGAGGACAGCCTCCACCCGCCCAGGGCTGGTGGTGGAGAACTGGGAGGAAGCAGAAGAAACGAGGGACTCTGGGGCGCGAGGGCATGTTGAAGAGAAGGGGCAGTTCATTCTGCCCTCCTCAAAACTGTCTGCCCTCTCCAAATGTGGATTGGCTCACCTTGGAAAGCAGGTGGCTCCGTTTCCATCACATTCAGGAAAGCCTGGAGACCAACAGGCACAGCCTTCTCACGACCCTTCCAGGGGAGTAGGTTTGGAAGTCACATTGGAAATTCCCTCCCCAGTTCCTACACTGGCAGATAACTAGGATTTCTTACTGCTCTTTCTGAGTTTTTCAGTGTTCAGCAGTAACAGTTTTACCTCTGTGAAATAAACATACATCAGACGTGCTTTCGTGCTGGTTGGAAAAACGTAGATGCTTCCTAGGCTACCTTATCCTAAAACAGGAAAAAGCATCTGCTACCTTCTGGCTAAAGGTCAGCTCTTAACCTTCTCACTGGTTGGTGCTGAGATGGGCCATGGTATCTTCCAGTAGCAGGTCTGGTGGGCTAAGGTGCCCCCTGGCGGTGGGGCCGGTGGGCCAAGGTGCCTCCCAGTGTTGAGGTGGCTGTCACATGACACTGCACATTTTTCTTTTCCAAGAGATACGAAATACTTTTCCGGTGTTGAAATGTAGGCTGGAACCACAGCAGGGCAAGCTAATTGAACTCCGGGGTCGGTTCCCCACGGGGATTCGTTCTTTGGTGGTGGGTGAGACGTCGTCTGGCTAATAGCTGTGACACTGTCGTGAGAGCAGCTCCCGTGGTGCATTCCTCAGACCAGGAGAGAGCTGCTGACCCGTCGGCACCACGCCTGCTTCCGATCCCAGGTCCTGCACTCACGTGTGCGTCTTAAGCCCCTTTGGACTCAGTTTCTTTATCTGTACAATGGCCATCTCATGCTGCCTGCCTGAAACCGCCCTTCATGGTGGTGAAGTGGGATGATGTGCGCAGCTCGGCTCAGGATGCGGCTGCTAGTGGCCGTAGAATCATGGCCCTTCACGCTTCACCAAGTGCTCTCCTGAGCCCCAGGATCTTAGCACGTTTGGCACGCTGCAGTCAGAGCGAGGGTTCGGCCTGTTTCCATGTTTGTTTATGTAAACGTGTATTGACATGAATGCATTTCCACAGAAGCCTAGAAAGCCAAGGTCCCGTCCTTCCACCAAGTGCAGAGTTGCCGGTTCTGATATGCTTCCTGAGACCCTTTATCATGCACATTCCAAGTGTGCAGGGCTGGGGAGCCAAGTGCAGTGAACACCCCACCAGAGCCTGCGGCTGCACTTAGCACAGTCGCCTCTCGCTCACCTGGTAGTCCACGCTCCCCTCTGCCCATCCTGCTTCTGCTAATAGTTTGCTGAAGCATGACTGGCGGATCAGGAGTGGACTCACCCTCCAGTGACGCTCGGTAACTTGCAGAGTGCGCCACCTGCGCCACAGTGTGATTCCTACTCCGCTCATCACCCCGGAAAGCCTCCCGCGAGCATTGGCAGTCCGTGCTTCCCCTCAGCCTGGCAACCACTCACCTGCTTTCCGCCTCTGTAGGTTTGAAAACCCACAAGTTTAACCGACTTAGCAAGAACTCGCTGGGCACCTCTAGGCCAAGACTTCCAGGGCCTCGAGTTTTCTGGAGCAGAGGTCCCACCACACAGGAAAAGCCTCCCGCTGACTCTGTTCAGGCTTCCTGGGCGGCTGTGTGGAGCACGCGAGCATTCCCATTTCACTGCAGGGGACACGCGAGGCGAGGACGAGCAGGCAGGAAAGCCCGAGGCTGGAAGGGAGTGGAGGGGATTCCAGGCAGGAGGCGCTCTGCGCCCCTCCCTGGGGCTGGCTTCCCCGACTCCGTGCCCCGGGGTGGCGCTGGGTGGGAATGTGCAGGGTGCGCGGAGCTGGCACTGCTGTGGGCTCTCGCTGGGCGCGTGAGGGCTTGAGCAGACCCCCACCGTGGCGCTGAACATGGGCCGGGGAACAGCATGGCAGCGTCTGGGAACTGAACTTGGAACTGGCCTCCTAGGGAAGGCGCTCGGGCTGACTTCGTGGTGAGGGGCCACGGTGTTCCCGGGGAGGTCGCTTCCAGGCAGATCTCCAGGCCAGAGGTTCAGCTTCTTTCACCTGAAGTCCCCGGGAGCGGGGTGGGTGCCACAGAAGTGCCCTCCCGTGTGGCGGGTCCTGGTTCTGGAAACCAGATGTCGTGCTGCCCCAGAGGGTCCCACGTCACGCGCCTGCCGGGGTCACGTGCAGGTCGCCCAGAGCCACCGTCCCGTCCTGGTCCCAGAAGGGCCTTCCTCTGACTCAAGCTGTCCCCCTCGCCACTCTCGACCTGGCCCACCGGCCCCGCGTGGCCCTCGGAGACCGGGTCCTCCCTGCCGACGTCCTCCCACGTTTGGACCTCGGCCTTGGGAAGCTGGGAAGCACGACCAGCATGGAGACCCACCTACCTGGTATTCGCAGCGAAGGCACTTAGGGTTCCTCTGCCACCTCTGGGAATCTCCCAGGGCAGGCCAGCGGCTGTCCCTCCTGCAGTGAGCGCGTGGCTGCCGGAGCCAGGGGCCCTGGCTCCCTTCCCTGCGCCTGTGCCTGCGCCTGGTGAGCCCTTAGTGAACGCGGGGAGCAGGAGAGCCAGGATCGCTTCAGAATGGGGTCCCTCCTGACCTGTGGCCCACCCTTCCTGTGCACAGGCGTGCGAACACACACACACACTCTCACACACACGCACTCACACACACGCACACACGCACACTCACACACGCACACTCACATACGCATACACACTCACACACACACTCACATACGCATACACACACACTCACACACGCACACTCACATACGCATACACACACACGCACACTCACATACGCATACACACACACTCACATACACACACTCACACACACGCACACTCACACACACACACACACACGCACACTCACATACGCATACACACTCACACACACACACACACTCACATACGCATACACACTCACACGCACACTCACATACGCATACACACTCACACGCACACTCACATACGCATACACACTCACACACGCACACTCACATACGCATACACTCACACGCACACTCACATACGCATGCACACTCACATACGCATACACACTCACACTCACACACACGCACACTCACACACACTCACACACACGCACACTCACATACACACACACGCACACTCACATACGCATACACACTCACACACACGCACACTCACATATGCATACACACTCACACACGCACACTCACATACGCATACACACTCACACACACACACACTCACACACGCACACTCACATACGCATACACACACACACGCACACTCACATATGCATACACACACACACGCACACTCACATACGCATACACACTCACGCACACTCACATACGCATACACACTCACGCACACTCACATACGCATACACACTCACGCACACTCTCTCTCACACACGCACACTCACATACACACACGCTCACACACACACGCACGCACACACACATGCACACTCACATACGCATACACACACACGCACACTCACGCATACACACTCACACACACGCACACTCACATGCACATACACACTCACACACTCTCACACACGCACACTCACACACGCACACTCACACACGCACACTCACATATGCATACACACACACGCACACTCACATACGCATACACACTCACATACACACACGCACACTCACACATGCACACTCACACTCACACACACATGCAAACTCACATACACACACTCACACACACACACTCACACACACACACTCACATATACACACTCATTCACACACACATACTCACCCACACCACACACACTCACACACACATAGACAATCACACACTCACACACACACACACACGCACACACACACACACATACACAGACACACATACTCACACACACATACACACTCACACTCACACACACATAGACAATCACACACTCTCACACACACACTCACACACACACACACTGCACACACACACTCTCACACACACACACACATACACACACTCACACGTTCCCAGGCTGTTGTCGATGTGCGTTCTCATCTTACCTCAAGGTGAAGGGCTCACGCGTGGCTCTGCACAACCTACTTTACCACCCACAGATGGCAGGCTGGTGCAGACTGCGTTCGGTTAGCGAGGTAGGAGCCTTATTTTGTCTGATGAGTGGCTTATTCTGAGTTGGACTCCACCTTCGTACCCCATGCCCTGATGGCCTGGGTCCTTCAAGAGGAGTGATTTTGTTACTGTTGCATTGTTCAGTCAGCTGTTTCCCTGCTGCCACCAAAAGACCTGCCAAGAACAACTTTAGAGGAGGAAAAGTTTGTTAGGGGCCTACGGTTTCAGAGGCCGCAGTCCTGCTGGGGGCCCAGGTGAAGCAGAACATCATGGCAGAAGGCGGTGGAGGGGGAAGCAGCTCAGGACATGGCACCAGGAAGCAGAGTGTGAGGCGCCCCTCACCACCTAAAGCATAAACTCAAGACACGTCCCAGTGACTCACCTCCTCCAGCCACACCCCACCTGACCACCCAGGTAACCCTGACCAGGGGATTAAAGCACTGATTAGTTAAGGCTCTTAGAACCCGATCGTTTCACCTCTGAACTTTCTTGTATCATCTCACACCTGAGATTCTGGGGGACACCACCTATCTGAACCGTGACGTGCACTGATAACAACTGAGTACAGCTGACTCTGGGTACTGCAAGTTCTGCTTCCATGGATTCAGCCATCACGGATCATGAAAACAAAGATAACTACATGTGCGCAGAACACGTGAGGACCTCTTTCCTTATTATCCTCCAAGTAACAGTGTAGCAACAGCTCTTTACACAGGACTTGATGGTACTGAGTGTCATGTGCAACCTAGAGATGATTCAGATCCCGAGAAGGTGCACAGGTTCTGGGAATCCCACACATTTTCCTGGAGAACCCCAGAGATCAAGGGCAACTCTGTACCAGCGGCAGCTCTACCACTAACTAGTTACGGGGTGACTGGTGATACTCTTCAACACCAGCTTCCTAATGTGAGTCGGAGTGCAGTACCATCGTGAGGTAGCTTTCTAGGCTAGTGCTTGCCAAAAATAATAGCAGTCACTGGGAATGAAGACCCTTTGTCTTGTGATCCCACGTGCATCTACGCTGTTGCCCCAAATCTCCGTCTTTCACATTCAGAGTGGTTCGTGTTCTTCCTAGGAAAACGGCAAGGCCGGCTTTGATTGCTCCTGAAGCTAGGTGTCCAGGCGACTGCGGCTGGTGGTCTGGGGAGCAGCTCTGTGGTGGTGCCTGGCCAACCCTGCTCGCGCCTCCCTGACCCGCTCTCCTCCCGCGGTCCCCCTGCTGGGACCTCCAGGGAGTTGTTGTCAGACATCAGTAGGGCTCACAAAGCATGTGCTGCAATCAACAGGGTCTCAACAGGGATCTCAGAAATGAAGTGACTGCTTTAATCCACGTTGGACTCTGTCCCCAGAGCAGGGACACATGGCAGGGTCCCCGTGCACATGTGAAGGGTGACAGGTACACACGACTGTCTCAGCTGGTTCAGGCTGCTGTGCAAACCTGTGTCATAAAGCAGGCGGCTCATCAACAGGAGACGTGTACTTCTCAGCGTCCTGGGCTGGGAGCCCACCATCCAGGTGCAGAGTCTCTGTGTCTGAAGAGGCTGCTCTCACATGGTGGAGGGACGGGCAGCTCTCTGAGGCCTCTTGAATAGGGGCGCTCGTGCGTTCATGAGGCACCACCCTAATGATTTATTCACCACCTGAAGGCCCTGCCTCCTAACATCATCAACTTGTAGGTTTGGATTTTGATACATAAATCTGGGGAGAATACAAACATTCAGACCATAGCAACGACATAGGTCACTACACTCTAGTAGATACCAGGTCCACCCTGGTTTGTTTCAGACGCTGCCCACAAATGGCAGCTTAGCATGTTTGTGTGGAATCTTGTGCTCATGAGCGTGACTCAGGATACCCTGAGGTATGACACATCTTTAGTTTGTCTCATAATAAACCCACCAGTGGGATCTGTATTTTTCTTACCTGTATGTTTTTGCTTCTAATCTTTGTCAGATTTTAATGACAAATATGTTCCTTAATCATTGTAAAAAAGTAAAACTTTATCCATAGATGTTGAATTAGTCAGGCTCCAACCAGAAAAGAGAAACTCCATAGTTATTGGAACAGGAATTTGATATAAAGAATTTAGCAGGCGATTGGATTCTCAAGACATTGGCAACTAAGAATTAAAAGAACCTTGCATGGTGTCAGAAAAGCAGGTCCATGACCCCTAGGCTGGAGTAGGGAGCCTGGGAAATCCTCCCTTCCCAGCCTGAGACTACACCCTCTTGGACTTCACAGACTTTTTCATTCCACCAGCTAGTTTGCCTTGTCCGTAACATGCATGGGATAAAGAAAATTCAAGACTTTCTCTGAGGAGGGATTGGCAACATGAAGCCCACTGTCTGGTCTGGTGGCCGGGGTTTACCACCCGATAAATCTGCAGGTTTCCTTCAAGAGACGTGTGGAGAAAGGAAGCTAGAATCTTGCGTGCAGAATACATTCTATGACCTGCTTTTTCAACTAATTTTTGAAGATTTTTATTTTAGCTTATTAGGGGGTTAGATGAGACTGATCAAAATCTGGCAGAAAATGACTAAATACTGGTGGAAGGGTGGACTTGCTTTTGTTAATCCCTTTCTTTGCCAAATTGATGGCTGATGATTAAATATTTTGCAGTAACTTAAAAGAAGCCTGGATACTTCAGGCAACTGCAATATTACCTCTGCCTTTATGCCTGATTTTCTTTTCTCCATAGCCCTAATCAGTGCATACCTAATTGCATAAGAGAATTTACACTAAAGGAAAACATTACTATATTAACAAGCATTGAGATCCATAACTTAATGATATTTTGCTTTAGATCAATTTTTAAGTATGAAATGTGGAAATTAATAATCTATAGAGTTTTTGCAGAGTGCAGACTGTAGGATGTTTCCCAATTTTTTTATCATTTCTAGATTTATGTGGTCTAATTTTTAAGATTTTACCAGATAGAGTTCACTTGAAATATTGCCATTTGCATATTAAATTTTTACTGGAAACTGATTTTGTTAAGCACAAACTTGAATTATGGTGGGGATATGCACTTATACTTATTTGAACCAAAATTAACTTTTATGATTATGTCAATCAAATAAGCAATAAGTAAACTTCTGAGATTTCTATCTCTCCCTTTTACCACCTTTTCCATTTATTAAGAATTTATTATCAACATATATAATAAGGGAGGAAGTAAAGACTAAGAATAGCTATAGCATTGACCTGAGTTGATGTTTGAAAGTTTGTCAAGTTATTATGATTCAGGCATCCTGAATCTAAGTTCAGGCATTAGTTTATTAAAGTACCCGAGTTTCCCTTTTTTCTTGTGCTGAACTTCCAATTCATGGTGACATAGGAGCCGTTCTTTCCTCCCTCATGTTTGGGGACAGGGTGTTTTCTTCCCCAGTCACCCCCCTCTGCCCAGGAGAGGCCCCGGAACTTCTGCTGAATTCCGCCCTGCACCCTGCCCCATTCTCAAGCAGAACGGAGCTCAAGACCCTCCTGTGATGGGACAGGTAGCTCTTCAGGTGGGTCCCTGCCTCTCCTTAGCTCTGAAGGAAGACAGATTGAAGTGTCTTTAGTTTAACTTGTGATCTCTCAAAGGCTTAGTTGCCAAAACAATTAGCAGGTCTAGGGAGGCGGAAGGAGCTAACCATCTGCTGCTTCTGTGCCATTCAGAGCCAACAGCCAGACCCGTGGACTGGATCCCTCAGCCAATTAGTCAGCACCATTTGCAGCCCCCGTGCCCCATAGCAAGCTCATTGACACATCTAGAGTTGAGAAGGCAGATGGTTTCATTGGAAATGAACTTGCCTTTTAAATATATAATAGCGCCTTATAAATAAATAGTGTCTTACCACTGAAAGGCTTTCTTAGGCATTCTGAAATCTGAGGCTCACAGCAGGTCTTTTGTGTATTGGATGATTTCAGAAAGGAGGCAGCAGGTATCACAGGGAGAAGAGCCCAGGTCTGTTCAGGGGCCGGCTGCTCTGATCTTGGACCAGCAGTCAGTGACCTCTCCACTCCACCTTCAGAGGCGTGGTGTGTGTGATCCAGGACACTCCTTCCTCCTTCCTAGGGCCCCACACACTCTGGTGCTCCTCAGAAGGCAAGAGAGCACCCTAGCTCTGCTTGTGCAGCTGAGCTCAAGAAGAAGAGTCAGAGGCACCCGTGCCACCTTGCCAGGGGCCCTTTCCCTCTCTCCTAACCCTGAGGCTGCTCCCAGGCTGCTCTCTCCAGTCAGCTAGGGGGAGCCCAGGAGAGAGCAGAAGAGTGTGCCAGAAGGTGAAGACTCAGGACACACCCGACCTCCCTCCCCCTCTGCGAGGCACACCACGCTCTTGATCCGGTCACACCTCTGTGGCACCTGACTACAGGGTGACCTTACCCACTGGTAAATGGAGGCCACTCTGGCTCAGGCGTTGTGACCTGGAATCTGGGCTTGTTTCCTGTGGAAAGGAGCAGGTGGGCAGGAAGGTCTTGCTTCCTTCCTCTTGCTGCGGGGCCCTGGGCCTTCTGCAGCTGCTTCCCAAGGACCCTTTCCAAGGAATTCCTGTGCTGCTCAGGAGTGAGCAGGCGTGCTTCCGATGATCAGGCCAACTTTGTGGTAGAGAGGCGGAGAGCCACCTGGCCCAGGACCCGGGACGCGAGGAGCAGTAACTCTGGACTTGGCCACATTCTGCTGTCCAAGAAAGATCTGAGGCTGTGCAGTCACCTCTGCCATGGTGTTATCATGGCTCGCTCTCACTGAGAGGGAGGAGAACCTGTTCAGAGGTGAAGTCGGTCATCATGGAATTTGCTTGGTTTGCCTGTTAGAAACCTGAGTGTGGAACTTGGGGCCTCACACGTTTAGCTCAGTTATCTGAGGGTGTAGGGAAAAGTGGGGCTGCAGGATAATACTTGTCATAAAATTGCCAGTCAGAATAATTTTTTCAAACCGAAAATTCACTTGACCCTATTGGAAAAAAGTACAAAATAAGTGAAACCTGTTTTCATTCCAGATTTAAATAGAAGAAAAAGAATTCAAAGGTAACTCGGCACTCTTCTGTTATTTCCTGATGCCCTAAGAGAGTGAGGCCCCTTCTGGGGATGGTTTTGAACTAATCCTGCCGTTTCCAGGGGATCGTATTTGAAGGTTCTCAGGACTGAACACACAACTGGAGAAACTGTGTTGAGAAGTCCATCTCTTCATGACTTTCAAAGAATTTCTTTTTTAGCTTAGAAATGAATTAATGCAAAGAGAAACAGCAGTTCAGAGGGAAACCCAGAACGCAAACCCTGACTCCAGCTGAGCCTGCCTTTCAAGGGTGTACTAACTAAGTCACTCCAAGCCTTGGGCGGCCAGGGTTGCATCGTAACTGCCTGCACACTGACCTTCGCCTTCCTTCCGGCTGTTCTGTAGGGGCTGTGATTGTGCCTGTGCTCGAGGCAGCAGGTAGTGACTGTGTCTCACAGAGAAGGGCCTGGCCTTTAACTTGATTCCTCTGCTGTTTCCTGTCCCCGGGAGAACAAAACCCCCAAAATTCCGCTTGTCTTTGGAGTCAAAAGGAAAAGCAAGATTAGCAGGAAACATAACGTTTTTTAAACAACAAAGTTTAAAAATTTGTAATTAGAAATTGCAGCCATTTTTAAGATTATCTTAATAGTGCCTCATAAACATTTGGTTTGGGAGATTTAGTCTCACCCTTTTGTCATATTGATTTTCTTTCTGTAAATCCTATTAACCTGGGCTTTGCCCTGACCCATGGCTTTCCCTGCCTGAGTCTGCACAGTAGGGCTGGGTGCGCAGACTAGCAAGTTGCAGATCCTTCTCACGACCAGCCTGCAGCCTTAAGGGCTGACTTTGAAATGAATGAACCTAAGCTGGGTGTGGTGGCCACACCTGTAATTCTAGTGACTCTGGAGTCTGGTGCAGGAGCCTCCTAAGTTCAAGGCCAGCCTCAGCAACTTAGCAAGACTGTCTCAAAATCAAAAATAGAAAGGGCAGGGATGTAGATCAGTGGCAGAGCACTTGTGTGTTCAATCCCCAATACCAAAAAAAAAAAAGAATGAGTTATGGAATTCTGTTTCAGTTTAGCCCTGCTCCTACACAGGTGTGGCTTATTCTTTTTTTTTTTTTTTTAATTTTTAAAATTTGTTCTAATTAATTAAACAATCCACTAGAATGAATTTTGACACGTCACCCATAAACAGAGCAAAATTTCTCCCTCGTCTGGTTGTACATGACGTAGAGTTACGCAGGTCATGTAAAGGTGTGGCCTTTTCCTGGGTCCTCTTATGACTTGGTGGGTAGATCGTGGTTTCATGAACTCTTCTGGTCTTGCACATGTACAGTGATTTCTAATGTATTCACTTTAAATTTTTTGCTATTTTAAAATAGACTTCATTTTTTCTTATTTTTTAATTTTAATTTTTTATTTTTCTATTTGGTTGCACATGGTAGTAGAACGCATTTATACATGTTGATAGATCGTACACACATGGAGCGCCATCTCTCATTTTCTGATTGTACACATTGCAGGATCACGTGGGTCCTGCAGTCACACGTGAGGTCATCATGTCTCTTTCACGCCACTGTCCTTCCTACCCCACACCCCTTCCTCTCCCTTCACTCCCCTCTGCCTAATGTAAAGTAACTGAAGAATAGACTGTTCTTTACCCAAGTTGTTTAGACGGTAAATCCTTCTTCTCTTAAACGTTACAAAAGCGATGCATGAAGCCACTGTCCTGGGTGGTTGCAAGTTCCAGGCTAGTGCAGTCTGAACTGAGAGGCTTTCCCACGCCTGAGGTGTCCGTGTCTGTAAACCTTGTGCCTGACAGATTCTTGCGCCTTGTAATTAGTGTCATTTCATTATCTTGGCCTCTTTAATAGCACCTAGCTGAGTTGCCATGCGAGGGGCTGTTGTAAGTGTTGGGGTGACCTGTGGGGCCTCAGGCACTGAGTTCTGGAGCTGGACGTGTTCCTGCCCCGCTGCAGAGCTTCTGGGGAGGATCAGGGGCAGTCTTCCGCTGTCGTGTGAGCTCCCGCTGACCCTCTGATGCAGACAGCACAGCGTACCTCGGGACTCCGGGGCGCTGTGGTGTGCGGGAGCCATGGCAGAAGTGGGATGAAGGAAGCTGCGTTCCCGACCCCGATTCCCAGGAGGCACTGTCTGCTGGCATCTGTTCTCCTGAACTCAGAGGCAGGCATGGAGCTCGACTTGTCTCTGATGGATGGTGTGGCTTGTGGTTGTTGACTGACAGCTGGACCTGGGAGTGGGGACGGCCTGGATCACGCACCTCGGTCACAGCACACGCCAGGGAGCTTGGGGCTCACACCAGAACTGGACCTGAGGCTGAGGCTTCAAGAGGCCTTCCCTAAAAACTGAAACCAGCGCAACTCCTGGAGCTTCTGTTTGAAAACAGTCACAGACTCACAGGAGGAGGCAACGGGGCGATCAGGGTGTTGTGCGCACCCTTAACACGGCTCCCCGGGCGCTGCCGCCACGCCTGCTGGCGGTGCTGGATCAACACCAGGAAACAGACGTCGCTACGGTCCAGAGGCTCAGTTCTGCTTCCCCCAGTGCCACTCTTCTCGCTGGCCCATGTGTGTCCACGTGTGTGTGTGTGCGCGCATGTGTACGTGTGTGTGCATGTGTGTGCATGTGTGTCCGTGTGTGCGTGTGCGCGCGTGCAGGTGTGTGTGTGTATGCGTGCATGTGTGCGTGTGTGTGTGCACGTGTGTGTGCATGTGTGTGCATGTGTGTCCGTGTGTGTGTGTGCGTGTGTGCGTGTGTGTGCACGTGTGTGCATGTGTGTGTGCGTGTGTGCGTGTGTGTGCACGTGTATGCGCACGTGTGTGCGCGTGTGTGCACGTGTGTGTGCACGTGTGTGTGCGCGTGTGTGCGCGTGTGTGTGCATTTGTGTGTGTATGTGCGTGTGCGCGCGTGCTCTCACACACCTGTCCATCTGTGCTTCATCACCTCATGACCTCATCCACCCCAGCTCAGTGAAGCCCGTCTCCCCTGTCATGACCTCACCCCACAAATGCTGTGTAAGTGGACTCAAACGGCACAAGCCCTTTTAAGACTGCCTTTTTCTGTGAGGCATGAAATCTTCCAGCTCCACCCAAGTTGTGTGTAAAGCCTCCTGTTATTGTGAGTACTAAGCACGGACCCACCAAATACTCTTGGACATCACCTGTGCAGGACAGCAGGTGGCTTCCAGTCATGGGTCATTGCAAATCACAATGCCATGGACGCTTGAAGGAAAATGTTTTCATTTTTCTGGGAAAAACACTCAAATGTCCAGGTTCTGGGTCACATGGTAAGTCCACTGTTGCTCTTTAAAGGGACTGCCAAACTGCTTTCCAGTGTGTCTGGACCATTTTACACTCCCAGCAGTAACACTGGGGTGATCCAGTTTTTCTGCATCCTTGCCAGCGTGACGTGACCACTGTCTTTGATTTTAGTGATTCTGGTAGACGCATAGCAAGATCTCATTGTGATTTTATTTGCCTTCCCCTAATAACTAATGTTGCTGAGTATCTTTTGATGCGTTTGTCATAGGTAGACCTTTTCTCAGTGAAATATAAATTTTGTATCCTATTTATAATTAGTTATTTTTAAAATTTGAGCTTTGAGAAATCTTTATCTAGATTTAAGTCAGTTACCACATATGTGATTTGCAGATATTTTCCTCTCTCTCTAGTTTTTATTTTCATCTCTGTGTCAGCCAGTGTGATAAAATCAACTCATTTTTCCCAGAGTTTCAGGTATCTGGTCACTTGGCTGAAGTATTTCTGGGCCTGGGGTGAGGCAGCCTTAAGGTGGAGAGGGCATGGGAGACCACAGCTGCCACGCAGGGCAGCCAGGAAGCAGAGGGACACTGGGCCTTCAGGGACATGCCCCAGGCTCCTATTCCTCCCTCTAGGCCCTGCCTGCAGGCACCACCGCCTACCAACAGGGCCGCTTTGGAGGCCAGGTCTTCAGTGCCTGAGCCTTTGGGTGTTCATGTCCAAGTTCTTCGCAGGGAGTCTTTTTTCAGACTGCAGATCTTAGTTGTGAAGTGGTCCAGTTTACCAGTCCCTCCTTGCATTGATTGCTGTTTTGGTGTCAAGTCTGACTTCTTTGCCTAGTCCGAGATCCTGAAGGTTTTCTCCTTTTTTTCTAGAAATTTTAGTGTTTAACATGTCAGATTTAAGTCCATGGTTTCCTTTCAGTTAATTTCTGAATAAGTTGTGAGATTCGTGTTTGTTTCTTTTACCTGTGTGTCCAGTTGTTGAAAAGGTCATTCCTCCTCCACTGAACGACAGGGTGATTATCTAAAGAAGGTGGAAATCACGTGCCCTTCACACCAGACTTGGCAATGTGTGAGCACCTGTTCCGTGCCAGGTGTGTTTCTAAGCACGGTGCATATTTATTTCTTTCAGAAGAAGAAGAAAACCAAACACCTATGGGCAGTACTGTTGTCTCCATTTTAGAGGTATCGAGTACTAAGTTCCAGAAAAATTAGTTTTCCCAGTATCACGTGTTCTAGGATACAAAGACAATTAGAAGTCCTGTGTCTTGGCCTCGAAAGCCCATGGACTGCTTCACACTAAAGCGATTTCTCACCACCGGCAGCTCAGAATCACGCTTTTCATGCATGAAGTCCTTGCCCTATTGTATAGTTGGGTTGATGACATCTTTCACAAACCCTTAAAAATGTTTCCACATTCCAGAAGTTCGGATGGAAGTGTGGGGATAGATGGTGACGTTCCACCAGGTGAACAGGGGCTGCGACCACACCAGGAGGGAAGTGGAGCCCTCCCTCCAGAGCCGGTCCCTCCTCTGGGCACGGTGCGGCTAGAGCCTGGGGCACGCTCTTCCTTCTCTCTGGTCCCTCCTCCGGGCACGGTGTGGCTGGAGCCTGGGGCACGCTCTCTGGTACCTCCTCCAGGCACAGTGCGGCTGGAGCCTGGGGCATGCTCTTCCTTCTCTCCGGGTTCCTACCCAACAGAGTCTCTTTCGGAGCTGTGCTGATTTTCCACCAAAGGTCACGTGGCTGGGGATGGGTTTCCTGACTTGTGGAGTCTCTGATTCCCTTTAAGCATCTTGATAGGCGATTTTCCTGGACATTAACCCATGGTAATGATTTCCTTGTGATTTACATGTTAGACCTTCAACGTACATGTTTCTAATGTGCCAGTTTTCATTTCATGCAAGGTTGCTTAGATGGCGCCTGTGGTTGCAGTGAGCAAGACGGTCACCTGGTGCCGTGGGGCACTTGGAAACAGCCAGCAGGGAGATTTTTACCATCTTTCCACTTTCTTTGATAAACATTTGGAACTGGGCCACGCTTTTGCCCATAGAAACTCTCACAGAGAGCAAAGGTCAGGAGAGGAACAGCCGTCTTCCTCCACTGATGGCTTGCTGAGTGGCCGCGAGCAGCCTCCCGTACTAACCTGCTGACCCGTGAGGACCATCACAGAAAGAGCGAGCGCCCGCTCTTCAGGATCAGCTCCTGTCGTTTCCTTGTTTTGTGGCAGGTACCAGCTGCTCTTCTGGAAACAGGAGGAAGTAGGTTGGTCCCTCACGGATCTGTAAGAGGGAGCCCATCCAGGCTGGGTGCGTGGGGACATTGGCGTGATCCTGAGGACTGGAGCCTGGGCGCTGCTCCGGGTTCTGTCCCTGGTCTGCTCCTTCCCCCACCTGCCTCCATGCCTGAAGTGGAGCTTGCAGGGTCGTAAGGCCAGCCAGATGCTGGCGCCCCGTGGCAGAGTACCCCCCAGGGACCTGTGCTGTCACTGTGCCCCATCTTTCTTAGAGTCCCACCCTCTGGGGAAATGACATTGAGTCGTGTCAGAATCTTAGGTCACCTTGGCCAGCCGGCTTCCCTCCTTTGGTCTCAGTCGTCTTCCTGTAAGTTGAGGAAACAGCTGCTGACCACCCCGGTCTGTTGTAAATGCAAAATGACATGGTGAAGGAGAGGACGTGCCGAGTGACCAAGCATTGTCCCCGGGCTGAGTGGTGCTGTGTCCGCCGTCCGGCACGAGGCAGCGCCACAGCTCCGCTCCTGTGCCGACGGGCTGGCGCTCTCCTTCACGCGCAGCACACCAGGACCTGTGGAGACGGGCTCCAGGCCGGTCTGAGGCTGCAGAGGAGGCCAGAGTCTGCATGTGGGGCTGGGCTGCCGGACTCACGGCGGGCCCTGCTGCTCCCGATGGCCTCTGTGCCTGGTCTCTCTGCCATCTGATGTGCCTGTTTCCTCTCAGGACTAATATGAGACCCAACACCACGTGACGTGGTCAGCCATGGAGCTGGCTCACAGCAGGTGTTGACCCTGGGATAGCACACCGCGTGGCGGTACGGCCAACCACCGGCAGGCCTTCCCTGATTGTCCTTCCTCCTTTCCTCCCCTGGTTCCTGAAAGATGAGTATCATTGGAAACATCCACCTGGAATATGCTCTCAAATATGAACTAAATCCTTCTTTTATGTTCATTCTTTGGAGGAAATTCTCTCCTTTTCCAAGAGTTTTCCTATTCTTTCTCCTCAACTATGTCCCAAAATGTCACCAGAGCCAACCCCAGTCCTTCCGCCTCTGTGAACTCCAGCAGGCCTCCTCCAGCGGACAGCACGGGGCCTGTCAGCTTTGCAGAGCCTGGTGCCCATGCTGTGGCTGTGCCCAGGGCCCTGGGGGCAACAGGCTGCTCAGCATCTGTGCAAGCGGCCCCGAGGGGCTACAGGAAGGGCGCCCTGTTGTGCCTCCTCCCTGCCCATACATTTTTACTAGCCTTCCTGGCTTCTTGACATCTTGGCAAGTTCCGTGCAGCCGTGATCTGGATGCAGCCCTGTGTAGGAGAAAGGAACCTCAGGCGTGTGGCATTTTCCCAACACACTACCCTCGCGATCCTATCAGAATGTGAAGGGGACGTCTCTGTGGGAGGGTTGGGAAGACCTCAGGTGGGCGTGCTGCACCCTGAACTCTGTCTTCTGCACTGGGGACAAGTCAACCCTGTCACCGTCTCTTCATTTGCATAGAAATGAGTGGATTTCTGTCCTTGTTAATGATGTAGTGTAGTTGGAGAGGAGACGGAGATTCCGCGGCCATGGTCTGTGTCCCAGTACACGGAAGACAAATTGAACGTCACACCACTAGGGGCAAGAGGGGTCGAATCAGCAGTGACCGCGGGTGGAGCACTCGTTACAGACTCTAAGATCCCTTTCAGACGTGGATGGGAGAACAGAGCAAACGCTGATTAAAAATTAAGCCACGTGAGTATGGAACACTGACCATATTCTCACATGAGCTTCTGATAACCATTTTGCATCAAAAATATTGTATAAAGATTTATTTGCAAAGTCTGAGGTTGGGGCTGCTTATTTTATAAATCTAAGAAATTTCCAGTTTGGTTAGTACAAAACCCTAATAAGAGCCATTAAGTGGAAATACTTGATAAAACTATGTAATTGCAGATCATTAGTGGGCAGAAGACTTCAATCTGCCGTAGGCTTAATGTTTCTAGAAATAAAATAAAGTTATCGAGAAAAGATTAAGAACGAGATGAATTGCTTGGAGAGAAAAGCAGTTTGTAAAATAGCGATAGCCATCAAAGTTAGCTCTTCAGGAAGGTCGCGTGCCTACTCTGATGATGCACACAGCAGCCTGGATTCAGAAGCCACTCCCAACGGTCTTGAGCAGCAGAAGCGAGGCTCTGTGTGCAGCGCGGGGCGGGGCAGGGGAGCAGGTGCAGGACCCTTCAGCAGGGCTGGCTCTCCCGGTCCCGACCCTCATCCCATGGGACTCACTGCTCTGCAGACCCTTCTGCTGAGGTCCGCCCAGCAGTCCCACCTGGACGGCAGTGTCCTTCCCAGCTGTTGCTGATACCGGTTACAGCGGCCTGGCGCAGGTCCTCAGGTCACTGTTGAGATAACTCATCAGGAGTAGGAATAGGCTCCTCCTTCCATGTGTCTAATGGGTGGGATGGAAGGGGGACTTTTCCCAGAGGACGCTGAGATCGTTGCCAGGCAAGGGGGAGTGGTGCTTAAGAGATAAAGCAACGTGGGTCCCTCCACCAGCTTGCTGAATCGGGGCTGGAGGACATGAACAGGAGAAACCGGGAGCCCATGGAGCCCAGGAAGGAAAAGACAAGAAACTGGGAGGGTAAGAGATCCCCGAGGGTCATTCCACCCTCTCCAATATAAAGAAGCAGCCTTGAATCAAGGCTGCTAAGGGTAGGGAGGCACACAGTCCACCCAGCATAGAGCTTTGGCCAGAGTTGCTGGGTGTTGGGTGAGTGGCCTCCAGAGCCAAGTGTGGAGCATCCACAGACCACTTTGCCTGACGTATGGTCTCACCCCTGCAAGGCCAGCTGTCTGGGGTCATGCAGACTCTGAAAAACAGCTCTCCAAAGCCTTGCTGGTCGGTCTCCCAAATGTGTATGCAAACTGTTATTGATCTTAAAGCACAGGATGCATCCATTCTGGAGAGAAAGTCCTTCCCGTGAATGATCAGACCTACTTGTCACCCTCAGCCATGTCCTAGCCGTGTGTGCCATGTGGCACTTTGAACCGGCGCTCTTCCTTGTGCTAACTAGAGTCCTGGGAGAACTGGGTCTCAGTCTGCTTATTTGTCCCATGGAGAGGACAGCAGTGCCCCTGCAGGGGTTGAGCCCACAGCTGTCATGATTTGGGGGATGTTTTGGCTTCATGTGGAAATGGTCTTAGCACCAGTCTTACAGAACTAGATCTTACAGTGTGACTCGGTATGACACATACACATTTGCCTGTGGCATTCCAAGAAGGCTTGCCTCACCAGCGCTCAGCATTAGGACTCCAGACACGAAGCCAGGAATGACGCTGCTCTGCGCGCAGCCCGGCCCGTCTGCGCTCTCCCCGCGGGTGGCCCCCGTCTGTACAGGGCCAGCCCGCAACACTTCCTACTGTCAAGCAACCAGCCCTGTTCCCCAAACACTGAGCACTTAGTCGCAAATCACCTTACAGCGTTTAAAATTCAAAGCCATTATTTCTTCAGGTGACCAGCCCCTACGGCAAAATAAAAATTGCTTGAGTGCAGAGTTGGACAGGAATTCAGAGAAGAAGGGAGTTCTCTAGCCGTGCTGGGCAAGCCGGGCGATCCTTTAATCGTCTTTCCAGCAATTTCCTTCTTCCCTGGAGCCTGACCCCACAGGACAAGGATCTATTTTCAAGTCAATTACTATTCATAAAGGGCATAATTACATAAAAAAAATCATAAAAGGAACCCCATTCCTCTTATTATGGTAATGTGATGGTGATTCTGAAATAACTACAATACAGGTGACAGAAATGGCCTTTGCCTTCTTCCCGCTTCTCTTTACTTTTAGCATAATACCATACCGTTCCCAAATCTCCAGTTTATCAGCAAAGCAGCAATAAGTGGCAGCTTGAAGATTATATTTAAGCAAGAAACAAAACGAAACCAGTGATTCGCATTTAACACACCAGTGTGGCCCATCGGCCTCCCGCTGGACAGCATCCGCAGGTCCGCCCGAGAATTCCCAGGATAGCCCCTGCCCTGGCCGGTGGAGACCGTGGGCACAGGCCAGCCGCCTGGAACTCTGGTCAAGGTTTCGGGCACGGAGCTCCAGGGACCGCCTCCCGTCCCCTGTCCCTATTAGCTGCTGTAAAAAGCAGGGTTTGCTCTTGAAGGTGCCGAGTGCTGCGGCCGCCTCTCTCCTTCCCCCTGCATCCCTGCTGGGACCCTGCTTACCTCCCCGTCAGGTCCCTTCCACTCACTCTTGCCTCTCAGTGAGGGTTCGTGGGCTCATGCCCCAGGCTAGGCCATGTCCTGGGTGCTGTGGACACAGCAATGAAGAAAACAGAGTCTTGCGTCCAGTAGAGGAGGAAGAAGAGGGAAGGATGAGGTTCAGCAGGAGGAGCAGGCAGAGACTTAAACAGAGGAGGAAGGCCAGGACCAGCGAGCGCAGGGCAGGGTCCTGAGGGGCAGGCCTGTGAGGACCAGCACCTGGCCTCTGCGTGGAGTGTACGGAGGACATGGGCCAGTGTACGGAGAGGGCCAGATGAAGGCTCCAGAGGACTTCACGGGTAACGCGACCTACCTTGGGGAAAACTGAAGCCACGTGTTGAGTGACCGTCCACGTCACCCGGTGGGGAGCCCTGGCTGCCTGCTCCCCGTCCTTCCTGATGGAACCCTCCACAGATCTTGCCCTCCGTGCACAGATCCCACCAATCACCCCTTCTTCCACAGTGCCCGACTGCTGCTCAGGCAACAGGCCTTGACCGTCACCTCTTCCCAGGGTTGCTGAACCCATGACCCTTTCCCTCCTTTGCCCCCTTTCCCCTCTGTCTCAGGCTGTGCCCCTGCAATCCATCATTTGACCTCATGTTCCTTTTAAAAGAATTCCTTAGGCACAGTGGCTCAGGCCTGTAATCCCAGCAGCACTGGAGGGAGGCTGAGGCAGGAGGATCACAACTTCAAAGCCAGCCTCAGCAAAGCAAGGCACTAAGCAACTAAGTGAGACCCTATCTCTAAATAAAATACAAAATAGGGCTGGGGATGTGGCTCAGTGGTTAAGTGCCCCTCAGTTGAATTCCTGGTAGCACCCCCCCACAAGAAAAAGAATTTCTTATATAAAATTAGATTTCTGGCACCTCTTTAAATACCCAAACCTGACAACACTAGGCCTATACTCCCCGGAGGCTGATGCTGATGGGGTGCCCGTTTTGGATGGGATGGGAGCTCGCCATGTCTCCACAGTCTTGCCCACACTCTGGTCAGACCCCAGGGGCCCTGAGCTTGGGGAGCCTAGCCATTGCAGGCACAGGCCAGCTGGGGTGAGGACTCTCCAGGTCTCCACAGTCTTGTCCACTCTCTGGTCAGACCCCAGTGGCCCTGAGCTTGGGGAGCCTAGCCATTGCAGGCACAGGCCAGCTGGGGTGAGGACTCTCCAGGTCTCCACAGTCTTGCTCACACTCTGGTCAGACCCCAGTGGCCCTGAGCTTGGGGAGCCTAGCCATTGCAGGCACAGGCCAGCTGGGGTGAGGACTCTCCAGGTCTCCACAGTCTTGTCCACTCTCTGGTCAGACCCCAGTGGCCCTGAGCTTGGGGAGCCTAGCCATTGCAGGCACAGGCCAGCTGGGGTGAGGACTCTCCAGGTCTCCACAGTCTTGTCCACACTCTGGTCAGACCCCAGTGGCCCTGAGCTTGGGGAGCCTAGCCATTGCAGGCACAGACCAGCTGGGGTGAGGACTCTCCAGGTCTCCACAGTCTTGTCCACTCTCTGGTCAGACCCCAGTGGCCCTGAGCTTGGGGAGCCTAGCCATTGCAGGCACAGGCCAGCTGGGGTGAGGACTCTCCATGTCTCCACAGTCTTGTCCACACTCTGGTCAGACCCCAGTGGCCCTGAGCTTGGGGAGCCTAGCCATTGCAGGCACAGGCCAGCTGGGGTGAGGACTCTCCAGGTCTCCACAGTCTTGCTCACACTCTGGTCAGACCCCAGGGGCCCTGAGCTTGGGGAGCCTAGCCATTGCAGGCACAGGCCAGCTGGGGTGAGGACTCTCCAGGTCTCCACAGTCTTGCCCACACTCTGGTCAGACCCCAGTGGCCCTGAGCTTGGGGAGCCTAGCCATTGCAGGCACAGGCCAGCTGGGGTGAGGACTCTCCAGGTCTCCACAGTCTTGCTCACACTCTGGTCAGACCCCAGTGGCCCTGAGCTTGGGGAGCCTAGCCATTGCAGGCACAGGCCAGCTGGGGTGAGGACTCTCCAGGTCTCCACAGTCTTGTCCACACTCTGGTCAGACCCCTGTGGCCCTGAGCTTGGGGAGCCTAGCCATTGCAGGCACAGGCCAGCTGGGGTGAGGACTCTCCAGGTCTCCACAGTCTTGTCCACACTCTGGTCTGACCCCAGGGGCCCTGAGCTTGGGGAGCCTGGCCATTGCAGGCACAGGCCAGCTGGGGTGAGGACTCTCCAGGTCTCCACAGTCTTGTCCACTCTGGTCAGACCCCAGGGGCCCTGAGCTTGGGGAGCCTGGCCATTGCAGGCACAGGCCAGCTGGGGTGAGAGCTGGAAGTGCTTCTGGAGCTACATCGTCTGGGTTTGAACTCTGGCTCTAGCACTTACTGCCCTCCTGAAGCCACCCAGTCCGCTGAGGCTGCCTGCAGCAGAAGGTAGCAATGAGGGCCCTGTCACATCTCCAGTGATGATTAAATGGACTAATAGGTGCAGGAGCTTGAGGCCCACGGGCTGGTCGTTGGAGGTGCTGTTTATGCCTCCTGCACGCCCAGGAAGTTAGGGCACTGGAGACACTGAACATTGTAGTCAGCGAGGCCTGGGCACCCTGGACACAGTTCCCTAACTTGGGTCATCTTCAGGAGCAGCCTGGGCCTCACTGAGGACTGTGGGAACTGGCTTTCAGGATGGACCTGAGCAGAAGCATCCAGACGGTCGGCCAGTGGTGTCGCTGGCTCGAAACCCTGCACGGAAAACAGACATGAACCCCTTCCTTCCCAGCCAGCAGCAGCTCTTGACTCCTCCCTTCCTGTGAGTTCCTGCACTACCACCCAACCCGGGAAACCCAGCTGAGCTGCTGCTCTTGGCCTCCCTGCTTGCTGATGGTGCAGTAACCCTTTTCTGTGTGCATAAGCTGGGTGCCATTGGATTGGGCTCTGTGCACGGCGGCAGCGGGTTCGCTCGCTACACACGGCTGTGCGATCCCGTCTCCCGTACCTTCATCCAACCCCCAGGGACCTGTCCGGTTCCCGTGACGGTGGGGCCCCACCTCCTGGGCTGCGCAGGCCCACCTGTGAGAGGTGCTCTTGCAGACGGGGCTCCGCACTCCTCCCTCCTCCCGCTCAGCCGTGAGCTCTGCTGGTGCCGCTTGGCTCTTCTTCCAACTGCTATTTAAGTGCCTGGGCTGATATTTTATCTCCAGCCAGATTGGAGAGTCCTAATCGGGACACAGGGCAGGCGATGATTGGCTCATGATTCAACCCTCTGGCAGCTAGCTGGCACCAGTGCTGTGCAGCACAATACCTACTTCCTGAAACCTCATGGGGAGTTTTATCAGGACACTTTTCTTGGTCAAAGATAAGAAGTTAGAAGGTCAGGCTTCTGCTTAATCCGTGGAAGGTTGAAATAGGTAACTTATAAATAACAAGGTTCTGAAGTTGAAACAATTTTTTCACCTCTTCTAATATGGGTTGTTACAGATTGAAGGTCATTACTGTGTGACATAAGTTTCAGATTGAAGGTCATTATCAGGTGGCAATTGTGCTTTGATTCAGTTACAGCCTCCCTTGCAAAGCTGCAGACGTAATTGGCAAATGTCTAAAAATGACTGGGAAGTCAGTTTCTCTGGGGTTCTAGGAGTTATGTAGGAAGCCGGATATACATCTGTATGTTGAGAAATGATCACAGTGGGCCTTGGTCTTCACTATGGATGGAAGACAAAACAGGAGAATTCAATGCATATTAGGTTATGGGACTGAGACAATGGAACTAATTATGGGGGAACATCTGAAAATCATTCACATCAAGATTAAGCCACCTCAGGTGGTCTCTGCGGAACACAGAACGTTCCAGTATTCATTTTCACTAATGCCAGCTAATGCTTGTCTAAAATTCAAATGTCAGATCTCTTTTAACCTTGAAAGAAGATTCTTGTGCCATTATTTGCATAAATCTCTGAAATAAAACACTTTCCCCCTGGTGGGGAGGGAGTCTACCTGTCTAAAGAATCTCGCCGGAATCCTTGCAGACAGGGACCAGTGAGACCCGAGCCGGCTTGCGTGGCCCCTGGGTGGGAAGCTGGCGATGCTCGAGGACTCTACAGATAGCCTGGTTTCTGCAGTGGGCCTGCCACACTCAGTCCTGGTTTCTGAAAGCGATCTTCGGGGACCTTCCTGTCTGACTGACCCCTACCAAGGGAGAAGGAGTGCTGTGATTGTTTGATCGGAGGGTGTCAGATCAGTCCCACCAGCAGCAAGCAGGCCCGCGTGCAGCTTAGGGGCAAGGCTGGAAGAGGTCATCTGACACTGGCCGGAGTGGCAGTGGAGCCGCTCGGCCTCCCTGGAGAGGTGGGGAGGGAGTGACGTTCATGATGAATTGCTTGTCACTCAACAGGTATTTGGATTTCAACAGGAAATAAAAGAAATCATTCCAGAGAGTGGCCGTTCTGCCAAAAGGAAGCAATAAATCCCCTAAGGGCTAGTGAGTCAGATGAGGTGCACATTCATCTCAGGCCCCGGTGATTAGATTATAGTGGAAGGGTCCATCTGAGTGAGAAGGGATGGTCAGGAACAGAGCACCCTCCAGTCCTCAAACTACCGTGGATCAAACTCGACTCCTTTCTCCTACAAGCCTTGGCTTACGAACCCATGTTTTGTAAATCGGGCTTGTGTCCTATATAAAAACATGGCCCATTTACATTTATTGGTTTGGTTCTGATTGTGGTGACCCTTAAATCTAGCCGATGGAAACCGTTCGCCAGCTCTGCTCTGTACCAGGGAAGTTCTGCAGACCGAGGGCATCATGCACTCTTGATCAGCAGTCTCCACTGTCCTTCCCTAAATGGGAAGGGAACCCCATCTCCCACTTAGTTTCTGACATTTAGCACTAACTGGAGTCCCTGTGTCCATGCAGGGAATGGGAGGGTCAGTGACCCAGCACAGAGACGTACCAATGGAAGACAAGCCTGCGCTGTGCACCCACTGGGTTTGTTGGTTGCTTGGTTTGTGAGGGATGACCGCTTGCTTGTCTACAAGCTCCTGAGCTCCTGGGGATTTGCTCTTTTCTAGAGATATTGAAGAGGGGACAGCTTCCAGGAGGTGAAAGAGGAGTGCCCCTTCTCTGTCTGACAGGCTGTTAAGTCTGTGACAGACTGAGGCTCCGTTTTCACAAACGTATACTTTCCATTAACAGGAGAGGAGCTAATGAATCCATTTACTGGTAATTTGCTAATGAATTCACTTGTTAATGAATCTATTTACAAGTAATTTTCTCTTTCAGAATCCTCACTCTAACTACTACAGTACAATTTTCAAAGCCAGAGGACTGCATGAAACATTTTCCAAATATTAGATTCTAACACCAGGCCAGCTGTCGGCGGCGCCTACCTTTAAGCTGAGGCCTGGGTGTGGGCAGGGTAACAGTTTGTGTTCTCACCTGGCCTTGGATCGCTCTCCGAAGGCACGAGGGCCCACCTGCAGCAGCTTCCCCGTATCAGCCTTGCTCAGCCACGGGGACAGCTTTCTCTCAAGGCCAGGGGCCTCTCGAGCCACACTCCCTTAGCTCTGAGCTGTAGAAGTGCAGGTGGCTGAGAGCCTGGGACCTCAATGCCCCAGTCGGGGCAACTGCCAGGGGAAAGCTGTGACCGTACCTGTCCCCGGCGTTGCTGGGTAAAGTCAGATTTCAAGCAGTGCCAGTCTGTGGTGTGTTCATGTGCTGTGCAGTCTGCGAGAAAATAGCTTCTCTATTTAGATCATCCGCAGGGCTCTTGTTAGAATCTCAGGTGTCTCCCCCAAGGTCTAAAGGTGTCATGAACGCATGCTATTTGTAAATTTAATTTTTCAATTTTTTAGCATATATAGTCTCGTACAGAGTCGAATGTACAGGCCATGAGTGTTGCCATGGCAAATCTGAGTGTTCAGAGGATATTTTCAAATCAAAACTCCAGATAATGCTAATGCAGCAGCACAGCAAAGACCAGCTGCCCATGGTGTGGTTTCTCGGTCATGGAGCAGATGTCAACGTGTATGCACATCTGAGGTCTCTGGTCCTCTTCATCCGGGCACCCTAGATGGCCTCTGGGAAGGTTTTCCAGGTTCTCTTTCTTTCCTTGGGCAGGACCAGAATGATCTCCATCAGAAATGTGCTGGGCAGTGTTTGGTTTCCTGCGTCTCCTGGCAGGAGAACTCTTGAGATCTCACCTCTGGACCTTGTAATCTCAGGTTCTGGTGGGTTCTGATCAGCAGATCCACACAGTGACCTAGAATCTGACCAGGGTGTCAGGGTGCCTGCGTTCACCTCTTTAGAAACGCACGTCGGGCAGAGATTCGCGAATCACAGGGAGCACCATGAACTGCAGCTTCCCACCCGTCAGCGTTGGGTGGGACCTGGGCTCCTCCTTTCTGTAAGCTCTCGGTGCTGCGCAAGCCTCTGGCCTGCAGCGCAGTGGACAGGCACTGGGGTTTCTTTGATGGTATCCACTCTTGGGTGTGCTTTGTCCCCTGAGGGTCCAGGTGCTCGGAGCTTGTCCTGTAAGAGGTGGGCCTGGGGTTGAACTTAGTTATTAGGGTGCTGTGACCCTAGGAGTTCTCTTCACAGGGTGATGATCAAAGTCTGAGCCTGGCTCCCCCCCCCGCTCCCTGGCCACCACCCCTGCATACCCTCCACCATCCCAAGCTGCTAGGAGGTGACAGGGCCTGCACAGTGTTCTGTGCATTTTCAGCCTCCAAACTGCAAGTTAAACAAACCTCTTATCTTCTTAAGTCATCCCATCTCGGTAATTTCTTGTGGTAACAAGAAGCTGACCAATTCAAAAGACTAAGCCAGGTTATATCATGAGGGGGTTAACTACACATTCCGGAGCAGTACTCATGGGCTGGTAGTTTGATCTTTTCCTTTTCAAAGTATTCCCTTTAGCTTAATGGCTTTAGCACTTGCAAACCTCCCTAAATTCTGGTATAAGATAAAGAAGAAGAAAAAGGGTTTTCATGGAGATGTCCCTTCACAAGAAACTGATAGAAAAAAATAAGTGAATTTCGATCAGTTTGCTGTACAAAGCCGAACTATAGGATGGTTCTTTCTTTATACGGAAGCATTTATGTTGACTGAATCTGAGGAACTCTCTCAATTTCCTTGGGAACCAAGGACTTTCTCAATTTGGGCAAAACTCAGCTTAGTTACAGGCTGGTTTCCATCTGCTGCTACGTTCATTGAGGTTTGCACTCTTGGTTTCTCTGCTTTGATGCCTGCTAGCCCATGACTGCAGGAGCCCTGAATCCTGAGCTCAGGAATTTAACCAGCACACTGGGAATGTGGGCAGGCTGGCTGTCAAGGCCCGTGGGTGGCAGACTTCACGGGGGTCTGCATTTAAGATCTTCCACCCTGTGCTGTGTGGAGGGCTTCTCCAGCTTTGCTGAGGGTGCTTACATTGCTCACCTGAATACGGAGTCCTGTGTGCTGCAGGAGGAGAGCCGCTTGATGCCGGTCAGCACTGCGTGTCCTTCCCGCAATATGCGTGGGCTGGAAGTTTGATGCTTTTCAGGAATACCGGTGCCCATGCAGAGTTTGACCCCTGGAACTGGGCAGCTGAGTTGGAATGTGTACCCAGCACCCGCGTCAGGCTCTTTGCTGGGACACACAGGCCTGACCCTGGGGTGCTCTTGAACTCTCTCTATGCTGCCAGCTGTGCTTTCTCCCAAATGTTTTTCAAAGAAACTATCTTATTCACCTTCACCATAGCCCTGCTTAGTAGGGGAAGAGATGCTTTTAAGACCACAGCATCTTTTCTGTGGGGATGCTGAGGCCTGGGGACTTCATCATAGTTGTGGAGTTACTAGCATTTGGCTCTGGAAGGGGTGATACAATTCAATCCTGTCGCCTCACTTTACAGAGGAAGACAGAAGTGAGAGAGCCTGGCCTCTGGCTCCAAGTGCCACAGCAAGAAGCTGGAGGTGGGGACCCTCCCACCCGGCCTGCTTCCCGGCCCAGTTCACCTTTCCCTGTTGGCCTCACCAGACGCTGGCACGGCCTGTTTTGAGCTGAACATAGTCCATAGAACTATTTATGGAAATAGTACGTCAGAGAAAAACTTGGTAACGTCTGCTTAAACTGTTTGAAATGTGTTTTAATGGTGCACAATGAACTATGTTGCTCTTTCAAGAACAAAACTTGATCAATTTAATGCTACTTCCAAGAAGACAGAGAAAGGCAGTTATTAATAACAAAACACGTGCATGAATGCTACCTGTTAAGATTTTATTGCTAATGGTTAAGATTTTGTATAACAACTCATCTCCCTACAGAATCAGCACTTCTGTAAGAAAATATATGCACAAATTGGAGCATTTTTAAATATAGTATTGAGTTTAGAAACTCGTATGCTGCTTTACTGGCAAAGCGAGATGTGTTCAGTTTAGTGTAATTTCCATAATCTGGTTTTATTTCCACTCGTCATGGTTCTGTTTCACTTGGAAGCTCTTCTAAGACAGATTCCCGAAACCCCTTTCTGCAGCTCCAACAGCTTCGCTCTCGACTTCACGACTTCACGTGTGATTTTCTCGTAGTGTTGGTTTCATTTTCCTCGTCTCAGTCGTTTCTTGCTCAAGTCTCACTGGCACCCTGGCTGCACATTCCAAGAGCCTGGACCTGCTGCCGTCCAGGCAGCCTGGTTGGCGAGATCTCTGTGGTTGATCAGGGGTGAGCTAGCACTCTTGCCCAGCAGCTTTCCAAGACCAGCTTGGCCCCTGGCAAGGTTGGGCCACATCCAAAACCCCGTGGTGCTTCCATCTTTCCACGTGGGGTGGGCTTGGGTGCCTCATCTCCAGGCCTGAGAAGGGCCCATGAGCCAGGGAAGCAGGACCTTGCCGCTAGCTGGGGGTCCGTCTTGTTGCAGGTCACCACAGAAGGGACCCAACACTCCAGACTCTTCATTCCCACATCTGCCAGCTGTGAGGATGACCCAGGCAGAGCCGGCTCTGCCTCTGGGCTGCGTGGCTCCGACGTGGCTCCGACGTGGCTCCTACGTGGCTCCGACCGGCTGAAGTGCGGGGTCATGTTGGCCTCGGGTCACCTCCCGCAGGCTCACTGGCTGTCGCGCGTCACCTGGACACTCTGAAGTTTAAGAAGAGAGTCCTGATGCTGCCAGGGTAGCGCCACCCCGTGCTGGACGGAGCGGTTGGACTAGGCTCCCGGAGGCAGGCCACACGCTCTTACCCTCCTTACCCTCACCCGGCAGCTGCACATCGCACATGAACACTTCTTTCCCTGGCAGAAGGAAGCACCCATGGTCAGCATACCCACGGAGAGAGTGGTCAGCGTGGGCCGAATGAAACAGGAGCGGGAGTCTTTCTCCTAGAGCGACTCGGCTCAAGGCCGGAGGGTTGTTGCACTTGCACACACTGCAGTAGGGGTCCCAGCAGTGGGTGCAGAAGGCAGCTCCGTCTCTGGCTCACAAGACTGAGACGGAGGTGGAGTGTCTCTGACTGCAGGTCTCGGGCTGTGCGCGCCCCGAGGTGGACAGTTTTAGGCAACATGCCTCCTGTCGTCATCGGGAAGAGTGGACGGGAGCAGGGTCCTCGGCCTTCTCCGGCTGCCCTTCGGGATCTTCCCTGTCAATGCTGGCTTTTTGCTCATTTTTATGGTTTACGAGGGTTGTGTCACAAACAAACTGGCAGATCTTTATGGTGCTCTGGGCGCACGGGCTTGTCATTCTGTCGTGACGGCAATTTGCTTCAGATTGGAAACGGTGTTTCTGAAACGTAGGGGCTGCAGGCTACATCTTGTGGATTGGGAGCAGGGGCACTGGGAGATGGTGGGGTCCACCGCCTGGGGCAAGGGAGGGTGGGGATGAGGCTTGAAGGACCTTGGCTACCCTCGTCCTCAGGTTACCTGCCCTTGCGTCCTCCGCCCTGGAGGGTGCTGCCAGCACAGGTATGCACGCGTGCGGTTCTGCTTGGCTTGTTACCATAATTTGAGGCTACAGCCCGCCTGGCTGGCCTTTAATGAGGCACGTCCATCCACTCTCAGGCTCAGGCACTCTCGGGCTGTGGACCAGCACTCTCCACCTTCTCTGCAGACACTGCAGAAGGTGCAGCACGCTTGGGCGCCAGTGAAAGCAGTCCCCAGAGATGGCTCCAGCTCGCCAACCGTCCTCTCTGCCAGGGAAACCTTGCTAGGGAAAGCCGGGCGTCTGCTCCCCTGGAGACAGGGTATTCCCAGCCGTTCTTGCCACCTGACCACAGAACACAGGGATAAGACAGCGTGTTAACTAGCCTGCTACACCCCTTCACGTGGTGCCCCTGAGTACCGCAGCTTATCATTTAAGAATAGACATGCACATTTATTATGGGTATATATTCGTCACTTACTATATATCACAAACATATACACTTGTTATTTGCCAACTACTTAGTTTAAAATAAAATCATCAAAATTGAAGACATTCGGAACCCATGCTTGGCCTGCTAAGCACTTCGCACACCAAACTCTATTAAAAAAAAAAAACCAGTCGGTTGCGGGTGTGTGGGTGTGATGCATTGTCTCGGATGAGACTGAGCTCGGTCCAAAAGCCCAAGTGCCTCCCAGGATTGTGTCGGAAGTCAGGTGTGAGGCCAGGCTTGTACCAGCTCTGGGCTCCACACCTGCCTGCCCGGCGGTCCTGAGAGAGCCTGCCCCATAGGCGGAAGAGCTTTCTCTCTCTGCCTCTACTTACGCACCCTGTGTAGGGATTTTCAGGGACTTTTCTTCATGAAAAGACAATTGTGTGAAGATTCCTCTGTCAACACTTGCAAATTTTGTCCCACCCTACATTTTGAAGGCTGCTTGACGGATTTCCTTTTTTAAATACTAAAGGGAGGAGAAGATGCTGGCTTTCCCTATTTGTATCTTCTTTCAATTCTGTCTTGTCTTTTGCTCTGAGTACATTTTCTGCAACTTCTCTTATTTCTTTAAATAAGCATCCTCAATGGTAAGTCTGTGTGCACATGATGAATCTCTGCTGGACAGTGGCCACCGCATATTGAGGCTGCTAGACGTGGCCGTGGATACGGAGTGGGACGGTGGCTCAGCTCTCTTGCTTCACCTACCACAAGCTCACCAGAGAAAGCGCTAACTTGACCTCTGACTGCTGAGAGGTGCGGGGAGGTGAGGCCCACTTTGAGAATCGTTCCTTCTGACCTTTGATGATAGCAGCTGCAAATGCAGGGTTCTAAGGTCTCGGGCTGCCATTATCAGTCTTCCTTATTCTGAGGAAGCACGCCAGGTGCTGGCTCTGGAAAACAGTATTCTGAGAAGAGCGAGATGAGAAGAGACCAGGGGAGAGGGCACCATTTCCGTTTGGAGGAAGAAGGATGCTTTAGCGTGCGCCTAGACGTTGACATTTTGAGGTGTAGCAGGTCCCAGCCAGAGCCCAGAGGTGCCTGGGCTCACTGCAGGGGCTGAAGGGAGGAGGAGGAGCTGTCCAATCGCCAGCTCTGTGTTAGACTCCTCGGGTGTTCTTCCTGTGGCGTCTGCCGTCTCTTTGATGGGTATTATCACCATTTCCCCCACTGGGAGAAAATATGGTGAAGGAAGCGAAGGGAGGAGGAAAGGCCAGGATGGGGTGAGTGGAGGGGAGGCTGACGCCTGGGCACGCAGGGCAGGGGTCAGCGAGCACCGTGGCGGTCTTCCAGGAACCTAAACATAGCGCCTTGTCGGTGACATTTCTGCATGAGGCCCTGACCGCGGCTGTGCTCAGCTCCCTGCACCCGCTGTCTCCTGCTGTGCGGGGGAACCAGCCTGTCCTCTTGGGCAAGCATGATGGTCCCCAGAAGCTCCAGTGTGGCTGGCGTGAACCTAGCACAGCAGGCCGACTTGACTGGCGGGACAGGTCGACCCCAGTGCCCCCCGGCCCCTGCCCTGTGCCTTTCCAAGCCACACGACGTTGTCTTCCCCGCTCCCTGGCCGCCCCTCCTTCCACCCCGACATGCGCCCACTGATGCCGAGCTGCCCTCGGCCAGCCCTGCTGCCCCCGTAGGCCCCAGGTTCCAGTGTATGTGCCAAAGCTGGGCTTCTGTGAGAGGCAGCCTCTGCCCAGAGCGGCTTTGGCCCGAGGCGCTGCCTCTTACGGCCGTCCTTCCGGTGAGCACGCTGCTCGGGCTGAGCCTTTGCGGCGTTTCAAGACAGGCACTGCCCGCTTCCAGTCCAGTTAGCAACAGCCCTTGTGGGTACACCTGGGACGGCCCGACCTGCTCAGGAAGGCCAGCCCCCTGCCCACGGCTGGGGCAGGCGGCAGGGAGCCAGCCGTCTCCCTCTCACCAGCGTCCACAGGGGAGGTGGCTTCGCCCTGATGGCCCGTCAGGTGCCTTTCCACACCGGCTCCCTCCCTAGGCGCCACTTGGCCTCCCTAAGCCTCTGTTCAAAGTGGGGATGACCCTGGTGTTCCCAGTGGGGCTGTGGACGGGCCCAGTGTTGGGCAGCACCTGTGGGGGCACAGGGAGGCTGCTGCTAGGGTGCTGGGGCCACCCGGAGGAAGACCGGAGGACGTTCGCAACCCTCTCCGGCTGCCTGCTGGCGCTCGCGTTAAGGACACGTTTCAATTTTGGGGCCACGGTGCTCGGGGTGTTCCCCGGTCTCCCCGTGTTTCAGGCAGCATCGGCCTCATCGGGGCCGTGCTCGGAGCTGCTGATGGACGCGGTGTGAAGGGTTCGTCACCAGGACCAGTCACCATGTGTGTATGTGACCTGGGACAACCAAGTGGCTGACCAAGTCAGCCACCCTTCCTCCCAGCGGGGCCTCCATCGCCATAGCTGCCAGGCTTCAGGTGGAGGCACCAGAGCGAGGGGAAGGGAATGGTGCCCAGCCAGGGTGGGGCAGAGGGGCCCAGGCGGCTGCCAGGGTGTGAACAAGCCACGGGGAAGGTCAGGTCTCCATGCACCAGTGACGGGCAACCGGGGACCATCCGGCACTTGTGAGCTTTCCAGAAATTCAGCTCCTCGGCTGAGGAAACCACGTGTCCACTGGAAATTCTTAAAAACACTGATTTGTTACTATGTATTAATCAAGAACCTCGGAGAGAGGCACAGACAGAAAACGTCTCCCCACCCCCCAAAAGAGAGGTGCCGTTTGTTGGGTTGACCTACTGAAGGTTCAGGGTTCAGATGTTGGGGCCAGGACAGGCACAGGGACCAGCGTCCACCCGCTTCTCCCCTTCTGCCCGTGTCTTGGTACCGTTTTCTTCTGCACTGGGTTTTAGGAAGGATCTCTGCAGGGGTGACAGGGATGACCACTGGCCATACTTGAGGACTGGTTCTACCAGACCAGAGAGTCCAGCCACACACGGGACTTGCCCTTCCCAGCCCTGGCCCACATCCTGGGACCAGGTGTCACGGGCCTGGCTGTGCCGCGTGCACATGCAGTAGCCAGCACGTGGTCCCAGGCACGGGCCCCTAATCACCCCTCAGCCCACACAGCTGCAGATGCAAAGCTGGGGTGTTGTTCCAGAAGGGGGAAGTGAGTGCCCAGAAGGAAAGATGGTCAGTGTCTAAGACCAGAAGAAATCGAGGGTGACCTGTTCCTTTGTGCAGCTTGGACAGGAGCCCAAGGCTTTGCACAGATCATCAGGAGCCGTGTCCCTGGTGTCTGTCCCCAGAAAGGTCTTTTGGTAGATACCTCACAGTTTCCAAAGACTGACCAGTCCCACCAGGGGGTGGGAGCGTTGGGGTCAGCTCCCTGGGTTTCGTCTGCTGCTTTCCGTAGTAGATTCTCCCCTGACCCCCCTCCCTCTCTCTCTCTCTCCCTCTCTCCCTCTCTCCCTCTCTCTCCCTCTCTCTCTCCCTCTCTCTCTCTCTCTCTCTCTCCCTCTCCCTCTCTCACACACACACACACACACACACACACACACATTTAAATATGTACAATGTGCTTGTTCACCTGAAAACAAGGATGTGGTGGCAGCCCGAGGGTCTCTGGAACATGACTGAAGTGTGGTTGAGTGATTCTCGAGGATGCGGCGATTTGCACTGTGTGACCGTAAGTAGACGCTCGGGGCAGTTCTCTCTCCCCAGTCCTCCGGGCTCAGCTGTCTCCGTGGAGACCCGAGCTCCGGCAGTGAGGTAGGACTCTGTACTGCGCTGCTTCTGCCAGATACACGTCCCTCACACGGAGAGCCGATTCCGACCAGGTGAACGCGTCTCCCTGTGATGACGCACAGCGTCCTGCAGCACCAAGTTAGCCCATGGACCCCCGGAGCTCCAGGGGCGCAGAGGGGGACGCCTGGGACCTCGGCACCTGCTGCCCTCTGCTGGGCCACCTTCCCTGCCTGGCCGGTGAAGCCTCGGTTTCCTCATCTTCAGTGACTAAGAGAGTTCCCAAGGCTAGGGTTACGATGACAGAAGGAGGTAAAATCCATGCAGTAGTAACATCGTAACAATAGCACTGTAAAATCACACACACAACATGGTGCCGAGAGAATCCAGGGCTCTTCAGTCCCTGGTGTGAGACTCAAGTGAACAGATTATGATTTCAAGCAACCGAGAGGGAATAGTGCTCTAGTCTACTTTTCAGACCTGAATCTTTTTTAAAGGCTGGGTGTTCAGGTAGAGGGCAAGCAGTTTTTCTGATCCTTGTGGTGATTCATCTGCATGGGCTGCAGCTTCTCTGCTGTGAAATCAGATTCAAATAAGACTCGGGGCTCAGCAAAGCATGTCAGGAGCTTGGGTCTCCGTGCATTGCGAGCACATGCCAGAGGCTTTTGAGCCAAAGTGGACCTGAAAGTTGGGCCCAGCGATGATTTACCAGAGGCTGAGGCTGCTCAAGTATTAAAATTTCATTTCTTTTAGTACCTTCACCTTATGTAGTCAGGTGTGAATGGGTGGGAGGTCAGAGGTCTGCACGTCAGTACCACCCTTTCTTTTATTCAACAAAGGTGCACCTGAGCTTGCTCTGTCCCCAAATCTGTGCTAGCCTCAGCGGTTGTGTTTTTGTTGGAAGAAGAGAATAAAAGTATATAACATAAAAATAATCACAAATGATGTACAATAAGGAGAAAGGAAAGCAAGGGAAACAGATATTAGTAATGGGAAAAAGCTTCATTTTCAAATGTGATGGACTCTAGAGTGAAAAGCATCTCACCATCAGAAGGGAGAGACAGAGCATTCCACACAGAAGGGGCAGCAAGTGCAAAGGTCCTGAGTTATCAGGACCCAGGTGTATTTGAGAACCAAGTGGCAAGCACAGGTGAAATGCCGTGAGTGATGGGAAGGAAGCAGCATGGGAAACGGGCGGAGGGAGGAAGGGGCGGGTCGCCCAGGCCTCGTAAACTGTGCTCAGGAGCACTGCAGTGCGGCTGTGTTCATCAGGGTTCTCCAGGGGAGCAGAGCCCACAGGAAGTACCATCATGAAAAGGGGATTATTGGATTGGCTCACACGATCAGAAGCTGGATCGTCCACAATGGCGTCTGTAGCTAGAGAGCTGGAAGAATCAGCAGCTGCGCAGCCCAAGAGGAGGAAGCCCCAGAACAAGAGGGACCAGCAGTGCTACCTAGTTCAAGACCAAGGCTTCTGGAAACTCCCTGGAGAATCACTGCAGAGTCCACTTTGGAAGAGTGAGGAAGCAAGAGTCGATATCCTCAGGTGATGGAAGCCGCAATCGAGAACCCGTTCAAGAGGAGCAGACCTTGCGTCTGCATCTGCTTCCTTGTTCTTCCAGCTTTTATTCCATCCAAGCCACCATCCTCTTGGGCGGTGCTGCCCACGCCTAGGAAGGGTCTCTACTCCAGTTTGCTGTCCCACATGCCAATCATTCCTAGACACGCCCTCATGGACACACCCAGAGGCCTCTTAACCATGGGCACCTCTTAATCCAACCAAGCTGAGAGTTCACATCAGCCATTACAGTGACTTACCCCATCCCTAATGAAGTCCTTGGGACTCAGGTGCATGTCCGTAACGTGAACAAGAGGAGGCCATCTCGAAGGACCCGCCTGCGGTCTCATTTTATTCTGGCTCACAGACGCCTCTGAGCCAGCCCACCCTTTCGTTAAGCTCACGGGTGCTGATAGGATGCCCTGCTTTGCTGTGACTTAGCTTTCTAGCCAGATCCTGAGGTAGAGATGCAGATTAGCAGCCAAGGAAATAAGAAATCAGCACAGATCTTAACAGAGAACCACAGGAGCCGGCTGGTCCTGAAATGCGGTACCTTCTCTAGTTCACACCTGGGGTGGCTTCCAAACCGTCCATTCGGTTTACACACAAGCCAGTTAGTTTTCCATTCCAAATCTCAGCCCTAAATTTCACGAACCTGAACCATGAATGGGAAGTTTTACTCTGTAGCGTCCAGGCTGAGGGTTCCTATGACGTGCAAAGGATGAAACAGCATCACAATGAAAGTCTTGGTAAATGAGGCGTTAGAAAGAGAAGATGCCCCACACCCCTCTACTGTCTCTCTTGCTGGTATTCAGAGGAAAATGGTGAAATAATAGAAGAAAGAAACCGGAATGCCACACCGTGAGGACAAAGCGCACCTGCACTGCCTAAGAGCCTGGGCCCAGGCTGGCCGGTGCCGGCCCCGCTGTGTGGTCTGCAAAGGTCCTTTGCAGCCAGTGTCTAGAGGAGGAGGCGCGGCCTGCTTGGGCCCCTCCAGGAGCTTGTCTGCACTGCCCTGGGAAGTGGCGTTGTCCACGGGAGGACTGGGGAGTCTTACAGTCTCAGTGTCTGTGAAGCCCGTACCGAGTCTCAGGAAGGAGTGAGGGCTCTTGCTGTTTGTCTTGTCTTTTTCCACGTACAACTCTGTGTGTGTGTGTGGCTCGTGGAGCTCTGTGCAGTCTCCTGAGACTGGCCAGCTGCCCGTGCCCCCAACCCCTACACACACACTTATTCTGGGGATTAAACTGGGGCATTTTCCCACTGAGTGCCTCCACTGTCTTTTCACTTTTTATTTGACACAGGGCCTGGCTAAGTTGCTGAGGCTGCCTGGCATCGGGGCTCCTCCTGCCTCAGCCTCCAGAGTTGCTGGGATGACAGGTGTGGCCACGGTCCCTGGCCCTTTTCTCTCTGGTGTGGTCATTTTCCTTGGACGTGGTTCCTTGAGCAGAGACCTTTTTATATCATTTTGTTGTTGCAGAATTAACAGACCACCCATGAGTTGCTGAAGCATGTTTGGGTACATGTGTAAAGCTGGAATTGTTTTTAGAAAAACAGCAAGTTAAAAATTTGATTAGATGTCTAGATTTTATTTTTAAAAGTCAATTTCAGGTCTGCAGGGTGGCATGAGTTAATCGATACGCATTTGTTGCTCATGTGAGGAATCACAGTGGCTCAGTGGGCAGCAGTGAATGAGGACAGGAGACTCTGCTGCAGAGGGCCTGCAACAAAAGACCAGGCAAGGAAAGAAGTGGCAGGGGCCTGGCTTGGGGCCCAGAGGGCCACACTGGAGTGGCGGAAGGTCCTGCTTGAGGCACCTGGAGTGCAGGGTAGTTACTAGCTAGAGTCGGAGGAGAGTGCTCTAGGCAGGGAGGAGCCCCGAGGCTCCCAGCGCAGGTCCTCCTGAAGTTGCTGAGCAGGAGCAGCCTGACTGGAGAGGAGGAAGAAGGAAAGAGGCCTCAGCAGGAACCCGGCCTCCCTGGACAGGCCCCAGCCAGGCCCTCTGAGGCTCGGGATTGTTTTCCCCAGAAGTCGTGACAGGAGACTTGTGGAGACCAGCACTGCACAGGAGAACAAGGTGATTTCAGATGAAGGATGGGAGCCAAACAGGGGGACAGGGAGGGAGGGAGGCCAGGCCGGGTCACCAGGAACGTCTTCTCTCAGGTGGTGACACTTGAGCCCAGACCAGGGTGGCACAAGAGCCCGTGGTGAGGAGATGTGAAGAGAGGCCTCTGGAGCCGAGGAGTAGCTGTGCAGAGCCCAGGAGGCAGAGGACCCTGGCTGCAGCCTCCCAGGACCAGGACTGCTCTGCCTCACCGGGCAGCCGTGCCTCGGGGCCAGGCCCACTCCTGTCTGCCCGCCCACTGCCTGGGGCACTGTCAGTGACCACCGTGAGGCCCCCCGAAGCCTGCTGAAGGAGGGCATCCCAGCTCCAGCCAGCGTGCACACACCATCAGCACTCCAGAGAAGCCGAATTCTGGAATTCAGTAGCCAGTCAGCAACTTAAAGGCCCAGTGAAAACGCGAAGAGGAGTCGGAGTAGCCACTTGGCTTGTGAGGGTGGCCGGAGCCTAGACCATGGTCAGACAGACGAAGACAGCGTGAGGCAAGCCGTCCAGCCTCACAGAGTGGCAGGCAGGGCCCAGGAGTGGGGCCCTGTCCCGGCCCCACCCACCAGCTACCAGGAGCGCCCCAGCCGCGACATCCAAGATGTCTCCGGACGTTGCCTGGGTCCAGTCCAGGCCACAGGTGTAAAAGTATCAATGCCACATCACTTTGCAAAGTGACAGAAGTTGACTTTGTATCACCCAGAGGGGTTTCAGTTGATTTGTGTGCAAAGTTTTCCCAACAGGCTTGATCAGTATACCCCCTGGGCTGAAATGCTGTCCGTCGCATGTGCGTTCCTAGCAGCAGAAAACAAACATACTTAATTTTTCATTATTTTTGATGATTTGTGTTCTTACATCCATTGGTGTAAGAGAGACCAGTTTCCAAGTTTTTCTTTATAAATATGTAATGTAATTGTAGAGTAAAGCTCCTTTATCATCCTGATGGGGACAAGACTAATGCTCATCTCGTATATTGATTTTTGTCAGGATGTTGTTCTATTTTTTAAATGGTTCATGGTGGGAGGGAGGAGAGAAAGGTTTGATTTGCAGCACTGAGATGTGTAGAATAACACACTCCCACTTCATCAAGCTGTAGCCCACGACTTTCTTATACACTTTTAATAATTTTAAAAAATAGCTTTATTGGTTTTCTTCTGATGTTAAATATTCAGAGAATACAGGCGAGTATACAAAAGGAAATTAAAATCATCCATAACCCTGCAGTCTGAGGAGGACTTGCACCTTACTCTCTGAGAGCGTCACTGATTCTTTCCTTGCGCTGTGTGCCAGGCACTGTGCTGGGCTGGGGGCTCAGGCGAATGGCAAGAAGCAGGGGCAGCCCTCAGAGGAAACTGCCGCGTGGACGGTCCCATTGCCTCCTGCCTCTGCCACCCGATGCGCCTGGACGCTTGGTCACGTAGGGAGCTCTGGCTGGGAACGGCCTGCTGCGTGAGGCAGTCCTGATGCGCGTTACCTGGGGGCGGAGGCACCTTCTTACTGCCGGCTAGGCGTCTAGAGCTCTTCCTGGCTGGGCCGGGGGCACGCCTCCCTCGGCGCCAGGCTCCGCTGTCCCCCCTCATGCCCTTCCCAAGCACAGAGCCTGAACTCACGGCTTGGACAGCAGCCTCCTCCTCAGGCATTTGTGCAGGTTCCAGACAGGAAGTGGGGAAGAGGTGGAGACTCAAGGGCAGGCCCCTGAGCCTGACCCCACCAGCGAGCTTCCTCAGGCCTGAGAAGGGTCTCCCAGGGGCGCCCGTTTACCCCTCGCTGGTGGGAACAGTCACGGGAGCAGCAAGAGACCAGACGTGGAAAGCAAGGCAGGAAGGCACGCGGTGTCCTTGCACTAACGACGCTCTTTTCTTTCACACGCACTGTTTCTAGGGATACAGTTGCCAGGCGGTATGTGTGCAAGCTTTTAAACGCTGATAGGTACAGAGTGCCTGTCACAGACATTACCTTCCTTTAGAGCCTCACCAACAGGAAGTTCAGTTTCCTCTCCCCCACCCTTGCCAGCAGTGGATAGTATCAATCCTCTAATTTTTTTAAACTTTGCAGGCAGCAGAGGGTCTCTGGATAAGTGACTTTAAATGTTTTTAGTAGCGAATCTGCACATTCAGTATCTCCCTTGTGTGAGCTCAGCTGCCCGTGGCCAGCCACGGTCTGACCGCTCTGAGAGGGCGAGGAGGAGCTGAGATACTGTAGGGAGAGGGAGGAAGCGTGCACACTCACGGAGGAGGAGCTGAGATACTGTAGGGAGAGGGAGGAAGCGTGCACACTCACGTAGGTTTTATGGAGACACATTGTTGCAACTCTCCTGCTGTTTCCTGGGTTCTTGTTGATCTCTGGGAGAACTTAATTTACCAATGACACTTCATCACAGGCCTGTGAAGGAGAATCGTGGAGCTCAGTACGGTAGCAGTTCCAGGCATCCTCTGGGCATATTGGGGCATTTCCTTCTCGGATGAGAGGAGACAGGCTCCTAAAGAGCCGGTGTGCTCAGTTCTCCTTGCGTCTGCATGGGTTTGATACTTCTCCTGGGCTTGCTCCCCTTTCTATGTTGTTGCTCACCTGTTACTTCTTGTCTGAGGACCCACATTGGTGTCTTCAGACGTCCTACGTATGTGGTCTCAAGGCATCATAGCCTCTACTCGGGTGTTCCATCTAGAACAGAAAGAACATATTTGGCACGAGGGTAGCCATGCTGTTTGCATGGGTAGGCAGCGCTGCAGCCTGGCATGGGTGGGTGGTGTTAATGGGTGGATCCAGCATTTGTGGGAAGCTCGGGGGGACCTTGCAGGTGTCCTCAGCACACTTCTTGACTGTTAGCAAGCCTTGTCTCCTGGGAGCTGGTTATGGCACATGTCCCTGGGTCCCTCCTGGAGGTGCTTATTCAGTGGGTCTGCGGTGGAGTCTGAGAGCCTCCTTTTCAGTGAGCCTCCTTCAGGTGGTGCTGACATGACACGACCTGTCCATACCTCATCCTCATTAGGTCCAGCTCCTGACTTCAGGGTGCATGTGGATCGCTGGTATCATGCTCAGGTTCAGAACTGGCCCATCGGGTCTGCTGCAAGGCCTGGAACCCAGCTTCTCTGTCAAGCTTCCAGGCGATGTCCCTTGTTCATTGACCAAATCTGAGTGTCCAGGTCTTCAGAGTTGGATAGTGAAGTGAGATTGATTGGCCATGTTAACCCAGAACCAACTTCTTGATGGCAGGGTTTCCCACACATTGTCCCATAGACAGAGCCAGACGAGAGCATGGTTCTACCGAGAAGCTTTTCCTAAACGTATCGCGCTTCATGAGAGTTTGGAGAGCAGTATGGCGTCTCTTCTCTGGAGAGCCCTCTGGCCACATGAGCTCAGGCACAGAGCCACCGCTTTATGCCACAGAGGCCACACAGGGACTCCTGTTTGACTCATTGACTCCCAGCCCAAACGATCCTTGTTTTTAAGGTACACCTGCTCGCATTGGCTCTTTACCCTGGATGGGGCAGAGGACACAGACAAATCAGCAGTGGATCCTGCTCTCCTAGACCTGACATTCCCATGAAGCAAACAGGATGGTACGTGGCCACCACTGCAGAAGTCAGAGCTTCCCTTGCTCCCTGAAGGGGCAAGTCCCCATTTCAAACAGAAACCTCGGAGGCTTCTGTGGAACGTTGTTACAACCGGGCTCCTTCATCAGCTGCAGCTGGCTTCTGTGTGGCATTGTTGCAGCCTGACTCCTTCATCAGCTGCAGCTGGCTTCTGTGTAGTGTGGTTACAACCCGGCTCCTTCATCAGCTGCAGCTGGCTTCTGTGTAGCCTTGTTACAACCCGGCTCCTTCATCGGCTGCAGCTGGCTTCTGTGTAGCCTTGTTACAACCGGGCTCCTTCATCAGCTGCAGCTGGCTTCTGTGTAGCATTGTTACAACCCGGCTCCTTCATCAGCTGCAGCTGGCTTCTGTGTAGCATTGTTGCAGCCCGGCTCCTTCATCAACTCAGCTGGCTTCTGTGTAGCATTGTTGCAGCCCGGCTCCTTCATCAACTCAGCTGGCTTCTGTGTGGCGTTGTTACAACCGGGCTCCTTCATCAGCTGCAGCTGGCTTCTGTGTGGCATTGTTGCAGCCTGGCTCCTTCATCAGCTGCAGCTGGCTTCTGTGTGGCGTTGTTACAACCCGGATCCTTCATCAACTGCAGCTGGCTTCTGTGTAGTGTGGTTACAGCCCGGCTCCTTCATCAGCTGGCCTGCAGGTGCCACACACCAGGCTCTGCACCACACAGCTCAGGGACCAGGAAGAGAACACACCTGGGAACCACAGCTCCTCTACCCCTGGACTTTGGAGGACTTCAGTTAGTGGCCTAGGATGGACAGCTGTAGGTTTCTGCATTGAAGTGATGTGCTGAAGGGGGTCTTGCCTGGATTCTAGTTTTCCCACTTCCCGCTACACAGCTGCTGTGGGGATATATCACTCTGGTGATGCTAGTAAGGTGAGCGGCACATTGCACATCTGCAGGATGCTGCTGTCTGCTGTTATTAAGATCACGAGGGAACTGCTTGATAGAACAGAGCAACGGAGAAGAAAGGAGCTGTGAAGGGCAGAGAGGCTTTTGGAGGGCGCCGAGACATCGCTCAGCTTAGGCTGGCATGCGACTGGAACTCTTCCCTGTGGCCAGTACTGCACCCGCCAGGACCCATCCCTCCAGTGTGGCCGATCCTTTGCCAGCCCAGCTGCAGTCCTCCCTGAGTTACAGAGTTAGCCGTGCCCTCTGCGGTTCGTTGTTAGGCAGGCACAACCTTCTCTTTCCTGATGAGTGAGCTGGGCAATTTCCAGTGACCGTGGTTTTGAGACAGGACATCCTAACGTTCAGGGAGGAGCGTGGCATGAGCTGGCAACCTTACGTCATGACCAAACAGCCCTGTCTCCAGTTTCAGAGGAATGAAAGAGGCGCTGGGCAGACCTTGGTTCCTCCCGCTTCTGCATGCTGGGACAGTTTCAGAGAGCCCCAGCGACAGACCCTCATGGATCCGAAACCTGGGTCAAGGGTTTTCAGGGCTGGAGAGAATGATGAAGATGGATTGCTTAGGTCCGATCGAGGGATGGAGGGACAGTGACAAAGATGTCTTATTCTCAGGATGACGCCCAGGGTCTTGGCTCTGGCCAGCTCTGTGTTGGTGGCAGTTGGCTTACTCTCTGATCTCCATCTATCTCCTTGCTCCCGGGTGGTTATAACAATAGCGTCCGTGTTACAGAGAGCTTCAGAGGATTAAGTGGCATGACATTTAGCGGATGGTAGTTATGGTGCAGGGTAGTGTGACGGTGGTATGTCACTCAGGCCTTGTACTTATGGGACACTCCTGCGGAGTAAGAAATCCAAACTTCCTTAGGCATGAGGAAGTATTTTTGCAAGATACAGTCATTTAACATTTATACGTGAGGATAAAGGGAAGAATAAATAAATATTAACTAGCAGCCTTCTACATAAAACCTTAAAGTTGCACAAAAGAAATGCCATCAGAAGATTGGAACCCTCCTTTCCTGATCAGTGAGATGTCCACTGCCCATGCTGCTCTAGGGCTCATACCAGGTGAAGACGGCATTTTCAGTGTTTGTAGAATTGGGAATGCGGAACACATGCTGTGCTTGGAGCTCTAGAATCGTTTTCAAGACGTCTTGGTCTTGCTGGGTTCCAGTCCCACACCAGCCCTGCAGTGAAGCACTGAGCGGGCCACACGTGCAGTGTGGCCTTTGATCCGTTTGCAGCTCGACATCCTGCAGGCGGTCGGGAGCGACTGGGCTCCTCCTCAGTGATCCCGGTCATTGTGGAGCTGTAAAATTCAGGTAGGGCAGCACGGCACCTGGACTTGGTGCGAGTCTGTGGGAGGAGCAGCACCTGGGTGTCCTTCCACCAGGAGGTTTATTGCTCTGGTGCGCGCGAGGGATGCATCAGCAGCAGCTCTGCTCCCGCCTTTGGTGGCCTAGACTCCCTTCTCTCTATGATTCCTGCTCCACAGGAGGGCGTGGAATTGGGATCGCTTGCTTTTTGTCCCTGTTCCTGATGATGGCCATCGTAGACATGTGTCAAGGGCCGACGGAGGACCAGGCATGTTTGTGCATGATTCTCCCAATTGCCTCATGGTATGGTCAGTCGGCATCCTGATTTTAGAGGAAATAAAGGACCAGGAGAGGTCAGGGCCTGCCCAAGACGGCACAGCAGGTGGGCAGTACAGATGGCTCAGGTCCTGCTGTCCAGCTGCACATCCACTGGGTGGAGGGTCAGACCTGTGGCCTCCCCTGGTCCTGTGCCCCCACCTGGAAGGAGTCTCTTCTGACTGCTGTCCCTCGAGGCCTGTGTTCCCACATCCGACATGCGCGATTTGCTCTCCTCATTCTGTCCCCTTGTGCATCGGGACAGTGGGACTGTTTTCAGGGCTTTTCAGTGTTTGGCTGCTTCTCGATGACATCAGGCTAGTTTTGCCCCTGTCCTCCCTTCCTCACCAGGACCCGCCCTGCGGCTTCCCACTCTGGCATCTACACTGAGGGTGCTGGTGCTGGGGTGTTGAATGGCCCCCCATCCTCACTGCAGCCCTGAGAGGAGACAGCTTCACCAGTGGGCAGCCGAGACCAGGGCAGGTGGCTCAGGGTCTGCCGGTGGTCCCGACGGGAGTGGGCTTGAGCTTCAGAAACCCGACCCTCACTCACTCGCTGCCCTCTAGATTGGCCGCAGTGGATTTGTGTTGGCCCTGGGAGTCCACACGGGGTGTCACTGTCCCAGGAACAGGGGCCACATCTTAGAATCAGCAGGCTGGAGGTTATCAGGTCCTGAGAAGGGTCTTCACAGGTCACAGAAAGCATCTCCAACAGTTAAGAGAGCCGTTAGAAGATGCCTTCCAGTTAACACAGAATCAAGGACTTTGAGGCCCCAGCCAGCGTGCACTCTGATGCGCTCTCTTGAGTGTGTGGGGAAGGTCTTAGGTAGACACAACCCTGGGGGCCCATCCTGCTCCTGGGGAGCACTGTCCGTTCAGCCCATTGTGACAGAACTGTCACCAGAAAACACTGTCCTGGAGCAGCATGGGTGTGAACAGGACCTCCAGCTTGTTCCCTGGCGAACCCAGCATTTGGGCAACGTGCCTGGCCACACGGGGCAAGCCACCCGCCGTTCATCTCTAGGAGGCAGGCTGAAGCACGAGGCTGCATCCGTCGCTCAGATGGTCATGGGAGGCCGTCAGCTCTGCGTCTGCAAGGAGACGAGCTGAGCACACGTCACCTGGGCTGGCACCACAGCTCGCACACACGCCCCTGTCCTCTGGACCAGCTTTACCGCGATACGATGGGAAAACTGAGACCACAGTCTAATGTCTTCTCTGATGTGCAGATGCTCCAGCACAACAGGGGGCAGGCAAAGGAAGGTGCTCCTGTAGGACAGTGGGAGACCAGGGAAGGTGCTCCTGCAGGACAGTGAGAGACCAGGGAAGGTGCTCCTGCAGGACAGTGGAGACCAGGGAAGGTGCTCCTGCAGGACAGTGGAGACCAGGGAAGGTGCTCCTGCAGGACAGTGGAGACCAGGGAAGGTGCTCCTGCAGGACAGTGGAGACCAGGGAAGGTGCTCCTGCAGGACAGTGGAGACCAGGGAAGGTGCTCCTGCAGGACAGTAAGAGACCAGGGAGGGTGCTCCTGCAGGACACTGGAGACCAGGGAAGGTGCTCCTGCAGGACACTGGAGACCAGGGAAGGTGCTCCTGCAGGACAGGAGACCAGGGAAGGTGCTCCTGCAGGATAGTGGAGACCAGGGAAGGTGCTCCTGCAGGACAGTGGAGACCAGGGAAGGTGCTCCTGCAGGACAGTGAAGACCAGGGAAGGTGCCCCTGCAGGATAGTGGAGACCAGGGAAGGTGCTCCTGCAGGACAGTGGAGACCAGGCAAGGTGCTCCTGCAGGACAGTGGAGACCAGGGAAGGTGCCCCTGCAGGACAGTGGAGACCAGGGAAGGTGCTCCTGCAGGACACTGGAGACCAGGGAAGGTGCTCCTGCAGGACACTGGAGACCAGGGAAGGTGCTCCTGCAGGACACTGGAGACCAGGGAAGGTGCTCCTGCAGGACAGTGGAGACCAGGGAAGGTGCTCCTGCAGGACAGTGGAGACCAGGGGAGGTGCTCCTGCAGGACAGTGGAGACCAGGGAGGTGCTCCTGCAGGACAGTGGAGACCAGGGAAGGTGCTCCTGCAGGACAGTGGAGACCAGGGAAGGTGCTCCTGCAGGACAGTGGAGACCAGGGAAGGTGCTCCTGCAGGACAGTGGAGACCAGGGAAGGTGCTCCTGCAGGACAGTGAGACCAGGGAAGGTGCTCCTGCAGGACAGTGAGACCAGGGAAGGTGCTCCTGCAGGACAGCTGGAGACCAGGGAAGGTGCTCCTGCAGGACAGTGGGAGACCAGGGAAGGTGCTCCTGCAGGACAGTGGAGACCAGGGAAGGTGCTCCTGCAGGACAGTGGAGACCAGGGAAGGTGCTCCTGCAGGACACTGGAGACCAGGGAAGGTGCTCCTGCAGGACAGTGGAGACCAGGGAAGGTGCTCCTGCAGGACAGTGGAGACCAGGCAAGGTGCTCCTGCAGGACAGTGGAGACCAGGGAAGGTGCCCTGCAGGACAGTGGAGACCAGGGAAGGTGCTCCTGCAGGACACTGGAGACCAGGGAAGGTGCTCCTGCAGGACACTGGAGACCAGGGAAGGTGCTCCTGCAGGACAGTGGAGACCAGGGAAGGTGCTCCTGCAGGACAGTGGAGACCAGGGAAGGTGCTCCTGCAGGACAGTGGAGACCAGGGGAGGTGCTCCTGCAGGACAGTGGAGACCAGGGGAGGTGCTCCTGCAGGACAGTGGAGACCAGGGAAGGTGCTCCTGCAGGACAGTGGAGACCAGGGAAGGTGCTCCTGCAGGACAGTGGAGACCAGGGAAGGTGCTCCTGCAGGACAGGAGACCAGGGAAGGTGCCCCTGCAGGACACTGAAGACCAGGGAAGGTGCTCCTGCAGGACAGTGGGGAGACCAGGGAAGGTGCTCCTGCAGGACAGTGGAGACCAGGGAAGGTGCTCCTGCAGGACAGTGGAGACCAGGGAAGGTGCTCCTGCAGGACACTGGAGACCAGGGAAGGTGCTCCTGCAGGACAGTGGAGACCAGGGAAGGTGCTCCTGCAGGACAGTGGAGACCAGGCAAGGTGCTCCTGCAGGACAGTGGAGACCAGGGAAGGTGCCCCTGCAGGACAGTGGAGACCAGGGAAGGTGCTCCTGCAGGACACTGGAGACCAGGGAAGGTGCTCCTGCAGGACACTGGAGACCAGGGAAGGTGCTCCTGCAGGACAGTGGAGACCAGGGAAGGTGCTCCTGCAGGACAGTGGAGACCAGGGAAGGTGCTCCTGCAGGACAGTGGAGACCAGGGGAGGTGCTCCTGCAGGACAGTGGAGACCAGGGGAGGTGCTCCTGCAGGACAGTGGAGACCAGGGAAGGTGCTCCTGCAGGACAGTGGAGACCAGGGAAGGTGCTCCTGCAGGACAGTGGAGACCAGGGAAGGTGCTCCTGCAGGACAGGAGACCAGGGAAGGTGCCCCTGCAGGACACTGAAGACCAGGGAAGGTGCTCCTGCAGGACAGTGGGGAGACCAGGGAAGGTGCTCCTGCAGGACAGTGGAGACCAGGGAAGGTGCTCCTGCAGGACAGTGGAGACCAGGGAAGGTGCTCCTGCAGGACACTGGAGACCAGGGAAGGTGCTCCTGCAGGACAGTGGAGACCAGGGAAGGTGCTCCTGCAGGACAGTGGAGACCAGGGAAGGTGCCCCTGCAGGACACTGAAGACCAGGGAAGGTGCTCCTGCAGGACAGGAGACCAGGGAAGGTGCTCCTGCAGGACAGGAGACCAGGGAAGGACCGCGTTACTTTGGATTAGGTGGAGGGAAGGTAGGGACTGGGATGGGGCAGGAAGGATAGTAGAATGAGTCAGGTGTTGTTATCCTAAGTACATGGAGGACCATTTGACTGGTGGGATTCTACATCTTGCACAACCAGAATGAAAAGGCAGCCTCCACCACGGGTGACGTATCAAAGTGCATTCTACTGTGCTCCCCGTCCAGCAGCTGGCTAAAACAGCCAGGCAGGATAAAGCGCTGGTGAGAGAGTGGCCACTGGGCTTGCTCCTTTGCTCGTGAGCTATCAGCCAGCACAAAACCCCTTTAGAGAAGAGTTTGGAGCTCTCTAGTAAACACAGCTCCTCTGCAACCTTGTTAGTAATCGCACACCCACAGCAGAATGTGTAGACCTTTATTAGCCACGTCCAAAACCAAAACTACCCAGGTGTCCATCCGCAGGACAGTGTGTTGGTGCAACGCTCGAGCCAGGAGAACCACACAGGAGGGACAGATTCGAGTGCATCGGACAGCACAGAGCACTCAGAAGCCAAGGCAGGAGCATGTCTCACCCTGCAATCCCATTGATATAGAATAGGCAGAAACAATCCCCAGAGCCAACGTCAGCAAAGCCTCCGCCTCTGGGGACACTGGTGACTGGCAGGAGCACAGAGGAACTTCTGGAGGGTGAACACGTTGTCAGTGTTGGTCTGCATGGTGCTTTCGGTATGTGCACTCGTGCAAACATCCTTGAAGGTGAGATTTAAGATGACAGATTTTACGACGTACCTACTACACCTCAACAATTTGAAATGACTGAAATATTCTAGCGGAAGAGATCTGTTCCCATGTGCGGGATGTACCCGAGGAAACAGTGCCTTTGTATGGAAGCTTTCTGAATAGCAGTTTCTTTGGTGACCACGTGACATGAACATGGGGCGTGGTGATGGAGATGTGACACATCCATCGAATGTGACTCAGGCACATTTTACATTTCGGTTTTTAAAACAGCTGTGACCAGATCTGAATGAGGTGACGGTGCTGTGGCTCAGGATGACATGATGGGCGCCTGGGACTTTGTTAGGTATTTCAGCCAGCCAGGCGTGAGCCGAGGGATGTCGCGTGGGCAGATGTCGACCCTCAGGAAGGAAGCAGGGCCTGAGACTTAGTCTGAAGTACGCATCGCGGGGGGCAGGGCAGCATCTGGTGGGCGAAGGGAGTCAGCCTCTGTGGGAACGGCCAGAGGTCCCAATGGACCACACCTCAGGAGGGTGTTGGTTATGGGACCTGGACTCCTCACTGAGATCTGGACTGGAAAGACGGGGGAGGATCTGTGGTTCCTGAGTATGAAAGAGATCAGACAAGGATATCCCGAGCAAATCCGGAGCAAACACAGAGAGGAGGCACAATCTGCAGACCCAGAACACTGGGAGTGGACGAGAGGCAGACCTCGAGGGGGGCGAGGTCAGGGAGGAGGGCACTGGTCGGAGAGGAGGCAGAACACCCACGGAGGTTCGGAATGCAAACGTCGCTGTTTGAATTTCATTCAGCAGCATTTTCCTGTGTGGACGTGGGAAGGGAGCTGCTGATGGGTCCTCGCCAGCGTCTCCCTGGGCCCCGCTCAGTGGAGCTCTAGGGGCTGAGATGAGCACAGGCGGCACCAAGACCCTGAGCGTGAGCCCCAGGGTGAGAGAAGAGCCCTGTGTCCTGGGCTGGTGTGCGAGAGCAGCCCCTGGAGAGGAAAGCAGCTCCGGCCCGGCTGTGGCAGGCCTGAGACGCTGCACGGCTGGAGGCTCCGTGCTTTTCAGTGAGGGAGGCTCAGCAGGTGCAGGTGCAGAGAACATGGCGAGAGCCCTCCATTCTCTGGCCTAGAATTGGAAGTGACTGGAGAGCTTTCATGGAGTCTGGGCTCTGCATGCCCAAGTCTCAGCCCACGACTGACTTCCACCATTTCTCTTCACCCCTGAAGGATCTCCTTGGTGAATGGCTGACAGGAGCCCATGTGAGGCTCCTGCTGAGGGCCTAGGCCCTGAGGAGCGGGCTGCCCTTCACCCCTCACCTGCTGACCAGGAAACCTGATGGAGCCACTCTGTTTTAATGGCAGCCTGACCCTTGCTCCTGCTCCCTGGCTCCCGGAGCAAACAGACGAGTTCCATCCGGGGTCACAGTTACGGTGCAGGAAGACCGCAGCTGGCAGGGAGGCCAGCTTTCCCTTCGTGGCTGGAGCATTGACTGCTGCTGTCCCTTGAAGCCCAGAGCCACAGGCCTGGCCAGCTGGGCTTACTGAGAACCATCTGGGTTCACCTTCAGCACCGGGGCCTCAGTCTTGCATCCCCTCCTCCCCCAGCGGCTGCAGAGATGCCTCCTGATGTGCCCATGTGCATTTTAAGTGCTTCAAAAATACATCCGAGACAATTATTTTGATAGCGATGTTTCCCGGCCTGCGTTGCACACTATATAAACTTCCAATTAGGACTGTTTATCTCTCCTTCCACCGTGCCCTGAAGCAAGGCCCATTTAAGACATCTAATTATATCTGCTCGTTTGCTGGAGTGAAGGACAGTTTTAAGCTTCTCACCAGGCCTGCTTCTCATGTCTGGAGGATTTGTGGTGGTGGCCTTTGCTTATGTCTGTGTTTGGGTTTGTTTTCGTTTCTCTGAGGGCCCTAAAATGATCGGAACCCTCTTTTTAAACGTGTGTTTGCAGTCGCTGCCCAGGAGCCTAGGCAGATTCCTCTGCACACAGCCCCGTCCTGGCTTCCCCGAGTCCCCTGTCCCTCGGTTCTCGTTGCTTTGCTCTCTGGGATGACTTCCCTCACCTGGCCTGGCTGAGACATCAGGGCTCCTTCTAATGCAGAATTAGCAGACGTGGAAGAAGATGCTCCTGAGGGAACACGTGCCACCTCGCTGCCGCCCATTCCGCGGTGCAGAGGCTGGCAGCTCCGGGCCCGCGTGAGGCCCTCCACCTGCCACAGGTGTGGGCTCAGGTGCAGAGGTCTGTGGCTCGTATCCGTGTCAACCCGAAGGAGTTGTGAGTCCAGGAAGGAGGTGAGAGTGAAGTGCTGAGGACTCTGGGAGGCACTCGTGGCTGCTCTGCTGCTGGAGCCCAGGCCGGGAGGACCGTGTCGCCCGCTGCCCGGGGGGCGGCTGCTTGTCCAGCGAGCCACCATTCCTGGTGTCTATTCTCACCCAGCCCACGTTCTTAATGGTGTCTCCTCTCCATGCCTCACCCAGACTTTTCCCCCTCTCTGCTCTCCATGCTAATGTCTCCCTGTCCTGTTTTTCAAATTAAATATCATATTTAAAATATTAATACCCCTTGCTCTTTGATTCTTTGTTTATTCATCTTATGCAAAACGCAGCAGAGAGATCTCCGTCTGTATTAAATGCTACTCTGAGGGCAGATTCAATGACTTATTAATGACTGTGTCATGATATGGGGGAGCCGCGGCTTTATGTAATCACACAATTCTTATTCAAAATGCTCTTCTAGTACTGCTCTGTGGGGAGAAAATGAAATATGCCTATCTTTTCAAAGAAAAAACGAGCTTTGTGAAGATCGTCGCAGCAATAGCTAAGTATTGAAACTAGGCCAAGTCACTTTGGTCTCCGGGAAGCGGCTCCTGTCTGGGAGTGTTTGGGCATGTGAACTTCTGCTGGCTTTATTGGAGTGGAAACCACATACCACAGTTTTCAGCTCCGCGGATTGTCACCCAGGGCATGACCGTGGCCGTGGCGAAGTGGGCGTTTCTAGGGGCTGGATCACAGTTCTAGGCCAGTTCTCCTGCCGGTCTGTGCTCAGTGATGACCCAGCGGCACCGCTCACACACACTCCTCGTGAAGCACACTGCATCTGGACGCTCGCCCTCTCCGCGTGGCCAGTGTGACCAGGAGTCCAGCGAGTGGGCAGTGTGCGCCTTCTCCGTGGACGGGGTGGACACCGTGCCGGGCTTCTCTGTGTTGAGTGCCTGTGGGTCCTGTTTTAAGTCTTCCCTTGCCTCGAGGTCAGGAGCATGGTCTCTGCTGCTGCTTTCTGGACGTTGCTGCCTGTCCTTGACGCTTAACTGGTGGTAGGGTGAGAGCCCCGGAAGCCACTGGCCACTCTTAGGAGAGGCTGGGCATGAGCTGGTTTATATTTCTTGAAGACTGCGGTGGCTGCTGTGTAGACAGTAGGCAAAAGCTGAAGCAGGCAGCACTGAGAACCTCCTGTGGTGCCCAGCTGGGCAGCGGCCAGGGCGGCAGGTGGATGGTGTCACAGAAGCTGTGCCCTGCCTGCCTCGGGGAGAGAAGCCGAGGGTGCCCTGGCTCTGGACGTGAGCAGCGGAGCCTGGGGAGCAGGCCACTGAGCACAGGCCTGGGATGGTGCTGGCCGAGAGGCTGTTGAGGGACAGCGGCAGTCCCACCAGGAAGGGTGTGGGGACCCAGGCCCTGCGTCTCGGCTCCACGCGGGCAGGGCCCAGGGGCCTCAGCACGATGGCAGTCTGATTGGACACGCTGACAATCTTGACTGACTCCCTTGAGTATTTCACACGTCACTTTTCTTTCTGAGAAATTCCACAAAGAAGAGAAAAGCTTCTCAGCTGAACTTAACCCAATATTTCTTAATTATCTTTCCACCAAAGAGTTCTTGCAGGAAGACCTGGCTCCATCCTGCTACACGGGTGTTGGTGACCTGGGGACTAACTCCACAGTCCTTCAGCCGCGACGTGTGTGCCTGTGCACACTCAAGTAGTGTGCAGGGGCCTCACCCACTTACCAAAAGTAGGAGTGAAGAGGCCCCCGCTCAGGTCTCTGTCTCCACGATTTCATGCTGGTGGCAGAATGCCTTCGACTGCCCGTGCTCAAGGGCAGCTCCCGGAGTCACCACGACTGGGAATTCAGAGGTTAGAGTCAGCGTTAAATGGTCCCCTCGCCAGTGTTGACTGGCACTGTGTATGAACACGTCCCACTCAGACCAGGAAGTACTCTGACTCAGGAGATAGCGTGACGAGCTTTGACAGCTTCCTAATTACCTGACGAGGCAGTGGTTGAGACCTCTTTAGTACTGGAGCGCTTCCCTCCTCCGCCTGTGAGTCTAAGGTAGATCTAATTTGCTATTTAATTGATATCTATATCGGTGCTCTAAAAAGAGTGCCTCCCACACTGTGTTTGACTATGATTCGTGACCCTTGATCCGCATGTGGGAAATAATTTTTAAAAGGAATCACTCATGTTATTAACTACAAATAGGTACATTTGAAAACTACAACTCTTAATGGATTCAACTCTTTTTTCCAAGACCAATTCTTTTTTCTCAAGTTTCAGTCCACCTCGCATTTCGTAGCTATAACGTTTTGCAGGTTTCCTTTTACCCTGCTAAGCTTTTGTCTCTGTTTTTGCATTTGTGGAGAACGGCACAAATAAGCCTTAGGGTCGTTGTGGACACCGCAAGGTAATGACGTATGTGCAGGGGTGACGTGGGACCTGACCCACAGAGCGATGACGACGTTTGGCTCTGACAAGGATGCGGGCTTTGTTCAGCTGTGAAGAACGGTAGCTGCAGCTGGCAGTTCAGTCCCCTCCCTACAGCGGTAGAGTGAGAGGCTCTAGGAACCAGAGCCGCGGAGGCGAGCTGCTGCCGGCTCCCCTCCCTGGCAGGTGCTGTGGGTGCTGTGCCGCGGAGGTCACGGCATGAAGCGTGGTGGAGGCAGACTGAGACGGTCCCCCTGCTCCAGAGCCCTTGTCGAGCCCACGCTGGGTGCTGGCCACGCTGGTGAAGGGGTTCCTGTGCGAGGAGAGGGCGTGGCGGCTGTGCTGCCTGCTCTTCAGGCCGTGCAGAATCCACCAGAACCACACCCTGCTTCAAGTTCCGTGAGCAGAAGTGGCAGCTACGTCCCTAAACTGCAAACCCCTCCAGCATGAATCTTCCTCCCAATAAACACGTACTTCCTCGGAGAATCCTGGGTCAGCCCTTTAAGGAACCCCTGTAAGGAAATGCAGGGCCGAGTGCGGGACCTCACCGTCAGGGGAGAGGCCGTCCCGGTGAGAGCCTGGTGCCCTGCGTGCCTTTCCCAGGAGCCTCGGGAGGGGGCCGCTGCGAGGTCACTCTAGACCACGCGGGAAGGAGCGGGACCCAGGGAGAAATGCGAGTCGCAGCAGCCATTCTCCAGGGGAGAAGGAGGAGGAGACCCAGCATTCCTGGGTGTTCAGAAGGATGGCCCTTCACCCGAGTGGGACCGGAGAGCGTGATCTAGCTGCATGGTTCTCGCCGGCCACGGGTGAGGGCGATGTCCGGGAGAACTGGGGGAAGACGGCTTGCCGGCAGGTGGACCAGGAGTCGACGCCCCACGGGGAAGGCCCCTGAGGGTTCTAGAAAGATCTCAGCTGCACGTGCGTGGCACCGGAGCCCTGCGCTCTTTAAGACGGCGTTTCTGCAGTCATGAGAAGCGCCTCCTGTCCACCACGTCAGACCCTGCACCGGCCTCTCTCCAGCACAGGTCAAAGGACGCGTCCTGCGCTTTCCACCTAAGCTCCACGGCAGGTGCTTCCGCTGGATACCCGACCAAGCGCACCGGGTCGTGGCGGCTCACTGTGGTCACCTGCCCTGCAGGCGGTGTGGACTTGGGCCCCACCCCTCCGGGGCTGGAAGCACCCGGTCCCGCACCGTCTTCTCTGTGGCTTCTGCTCCTGCTCCTCTGCTGCTCAGGGTCGCCCGTGGACCCAGCTGTTTAAAAACTCTTGGGATTCTCACCCGCAGGTGGTTTGGGTTTCATGTAAGTGTCTCCACAAGGCTTCGCTCTCTTTCTGATCTCCTGTGAGCCACCAGGGAAAAACAGCCACCTTCCCATTCACTGGTCCTGGTCAGATGGAGAGGACTCCCCAACCGCTTCTCTTCCCTTTTCCCATGAATTCCCGGCAGCTACGTACTCCATCTTGTACCTTGTCTAGACGGTTAGTACAAAATTAGGACTTTGTTTTTTAGAAATGCCTCAGGTTGTACTAACAGCTAGACCTAGCAGCAAAATGTTCACTGGAAGATTTATTTCTGTGTAAACCAAAGGCGCTTAACCTTTAATAGCTTGTTGTGTACTGCAGCAGAACAATGAGAGTCGTAGACTCGGCACAGGGAGATCCTGCTCTGCGCTGCCAGCTGGCAGCAGTAGCACCAGGATTCACTTACTTTATGGCATTTGTCCACGTCCACCCAGACTGCAGCCTGGGGCATAGAGGGAGCCCCTCAGCTGTCCCGGGGCTGACCTGGGCCTAACAGTTAGGAGTGTGGAATCAGGACCAGATCGGGCTGGGGCCCGTCCTGCCCTCCTAGGCAGGAGATCACCAGCCAGCTCCACCCGGGGCCCTTCCCATGAGGAGCAGTCGCATCCGCATGTGTGGGTCTCTGTGGGTGAAGTGAGACGCTGCTGCGGTGGACTTGGCACCGCGCCTTGCACCTGGACTCAGTCAACGTGGGCTTTCGTGTCTCCAAACACATGGTGCTTAGTACTTCAGGCCCTTCAGGGTGAGTGGAAGTCAGGGCAAGGAAGCTGGTCCGTGCAGACCTGTGGGGACCTGGAAGCAGTCGCCTCCTCGAGTGGGGGAAAGGCCGTTGGCATCTCACTTTGAGCCACCCAGGGACTCCTCCTCCAGCTCTCTTGTGGACGAGTCAGTGAAAAAAGCAAACCTTGTCAGAAAACACCATGAACAGAACTTGATCAAAGCACAGGATCTCCCTGCAAAGCTATCAATGAAGATTTAGGGTTTTTGGTTCATTTGCAGTGAAATGCACTCAGAGGAGCATTACGGAGACTCAGGCGGGGCAGAGCCCCGCACCCTCCTTCCTGCAGGAAGTGCTTGGGGATGTTGCACCTGCCACTCAGCTGCAGCCCAGGTGAGCCCTCTCCCGTGGTCAAGGGAGCGCAGGATGGGTGGAGGGCAGTCCTGCCCCACGCAAGGCAAGTGGGAGCCCAGGGAGAATCCCAGGGTGGCTGCGTTTTAAAGCATAAAAACGTGCAATCAGCTGCACACAAGCATTGTGTTCAACCCGGTCTGCTCAGAACACCATTTCAACATGTAATTGACATAAACATGTATTATGGGATATTGTGTGTTCATATTTCATATAAACTCTTCCAAATCCAGTGTTTTGTGAGACTTTTAGTTTACCTTTATTCTGACACTGAATTTTCAATAGTATACTTAAACTGCAGTTCTGCAAAAACCATTAAGTCATATTTAAAGAAAAAATACTTGATCCTGTTTCCATTTTAATTTACATTTAAATCACATCAAATTGAAACTAGTTCCTGAGTCCACAGCTGCACTGCACGGGCCCAGCAGCCCACAAGGCTGATGTGCGCTACGGCGGACGGCACAGGCTTCCAGGAGAGAGTCTGGATCTACAGACCCAGCTCCAGGTCTGAAGCCTGTGTCTCCCGTTCCCTCGCTGTGTGTCTCCATAGGACTTGCTCACCTTCTCTGAGTCTTGACTCATCCCCTCTGTCTACCCCTCTAGACCCATAGTTTGCTGATAATTGAATGAGGTGATGTGAAGTGAAAGGGCCCAGTAAACCGTAAATGGAAAGGCAAACACAGCGCATGTTAAATTCAATACAGAAAGAGTTAATTGTTGGGTGATTCTGAATCAGATTCTACAACATTTGTGGGAGCAGAAGGAAACCGTCTCTTATTGCCAATGATGATCACAGATCCTAAAGTTAGGAGGCGGTGGGTTGGTGGCTTTTTAAAGCAGTTCTTTTTCAGACTTCCTGTTAGGAAAATCAGTGCTTTTATCTTGAGTATACGTTCTAAGATGCATTTTAAATTAAAAGCAGGCTTCGGAGCCTTTTAAGAAAGTTTAAGTGCCTGCACAGTCACAGTGCTGTGTGTTTGCAGAAGGGGAGGTGCAGTCTCTGACCCTGCCCGCAGCGGGAAGGCGTAGGGGGCTAGTCAGCCGCTGCTCCGCTGGGGCTAAGAGCCCTGACAAGAACAGTTTTAGGAGGAAAGGTTTACTCGGGGGCTCACAGTTTCAGGGGTCTCAGTCCATAGAGAGCCCGCCCCACTCCTCAGGGCTCCAGGTGAGGCAGAACATCATGACCGAAGAGTGTGGCAGAGGGAAGCAGCCCAGGTGGGGGTCAGGAGACAGATACAAAACGTAAGCCCCAAAGCCACGTCCCCAGGACTGGCCTCCCCGGGCACACCCACCTGCCTCGGTTACCACTGTGTGTTCAGGCTCGCATGACCCAGTCTTCTCTCTTCTGAAGGCTCTTGCATGGCCTCCCACATGAGCTTCTGGGGTGCACCCCACATCTAAACCATAAAGAAAGGAGGGACTTTCCAGGTTTGCTCCATGGTCTTTTCTAGCACTCATTTTGCACAGAGAGGACAGGTGTTACTGTTTAGCAGTGAAGACCAGTGAAGATGAGGAGGGATCTGTCTCACGTGAGATAACAGGCTCTGGTTCGCATCCACAAGAAGCTGGGCTAGTCTTCTTGGAGTCCGGAGACCCCCTCTGTCCACGGGCACCAATCACTGGGTCTGTGGGTAATCGTTGCTACTCCTGGCCAGAGAGCCAACCTGGAGTGGCCCGTGTGAGCTGCCCTCCACGGCAGGGCACGGCGCTGATCCCAGGTCTGCTCACTGCCCATGCTTTTACCTTCTGCCTGCAGCCCTTAGGACAAGTGCCTGCCTCTCCACCTGTAGCTTTCTGGATTCCAAGTTCAGCTTCTCTGGAGAATCAGTGACTCTTTGGTTGAATTCTTCCCCAGAAACCCCGTGTTAATTTCTGCTTTATGTGCCTTGAAATCTCTATCCCAACCCCATAATCCAAAACATAGCCTTGGGATCTGATGAAAACCCACCCAGGGATCTTCATGCTAAGCAGCCACAGGAAGACAGAAATAATGTATTGAGATTATCCCTAAAATGAATACAAGGTACCAAATGATTTATAAGGACCCAAAAATATCCCCCGCCCTGGCTCTCAACCAGCTGGCTCTCAGGGCCCTGCCAGGCTGACTTCTTGTCTGGAAACACTTCCTGTTTCTACATACAGGTTGTCCACCTGTATGTGAACACACTGGACACCTGATCACATTCCACGTGTGAGCACCATCTCAGGTGTGCTTGGAATACGGTGGCAACAAACTCAGACGTGGCTCTGCTCTGGGAGCCTGTCACCATTCAGGAGACCCGTCATGGAATAACCCTGTGAGAAGATGTAAGAGTGATGAGAAGCCATGAGGGTGGGAAAATGAGGAAGCCATGGAGGCTTCTCTGATGGAACTGACCCAAAGCGCAGCCCTAGGAGAGGAGGTTAGGTGGGGAAGCGCCAGAGCAGCACAGCGGTGGAGTCCAGGCAGGTGTGCCCGGGGAGAAGCAGGAGCGTCGCCCAGGTCTTAGCTCCTTCACATTGTGAACAAAAGGCTCGGCAGGAGAACAGAGGAGAAAAAGTTTCTGGGTCCCACTGTTTCAGAGGTCTCAGTCCACAGATGGTGGACTCCCTTGCTCTGGTGAGATGGAACATCATGGCGGCAGGGAGTGGAGGAGGAAAGCGGCTCAGGACAGGCCACGGGAGGCAGAGAGAGCTCTGCTCTCCTCACAGGCCTGCCCCAGGGACGTCTCCTGCAGCCACACCCACCTGCCTGCAGCCACTTCCTAATGCAGATCAGGTTAAGGCGCCGGTCAGGTTAAGGCCCACAACCACTCATTTCACCTCTGCACCTTCTGGCCTTGCCTCACACCTGGGTCCTGGGGACCCTCACCTCTCAACCCAACAGCCTAGGATGACTCAGGGGTGGAGGCCAGGAGCCCAGAGGCTGTGTCACAGATCCCTGCCACAGCGAGGGCCCTCCCAACAGGACATTCTTCTTCCCACTGAGGTACTCGGGATGACCTGCGTCTCCAGTGGCCCACCTTCACCCCTGCCGGCAAGCCCAGAATGAGCAGGGAGCCTTCTCCCTCGGGAACAGAAGAGTCCCTCAGCTCAGGACCTTCCTTCTGAGCCCCTGGGACCATCCAGCAACAAGCTGGCGGAGGGACCGCACCCCTGCTGCCCCACCTGGCCCTGGCGATGCCCGCCTCCTCAGATCCGGGTAGACCCAACACAGGCAGTTCACACTTAAACCCTCCACGTGGCTCGGAGGGCAGAGAAGCCGGGAGCTGCTCCCCTGGAAGGCAGGTCTTGGGCATTTCCTGTGTGTGTGGGTGTCACCAGAGCAGGGAGAGGCCCACGCTGGGGGTCCTCCAGGAGGAGACGGCTTCCTTCTCCCACGTCAGGGGACTCTGGCATCTGGGCTCTTCCTGCATCAAGAACGTTTCTGTGTGCTCACATCACCTCTTCTGCTTTCCTCCGTAAGCTGACACTTCTACTCATTTTGAGGCTTCCATCTCTGTCGTAACACTCAGGAGGTCTAGCATTTTCAGACGGCGCTGTTTCACCTTCACTCAGCTTCCCACGGTCTCGCACGCAGCTCACTCGGCTTTCTGAGCCCTCAGGAGCAAGGCGACGGAGCTCAGCTCCTTGGATTGGGTTCTTCTCTCTGCCATTTTCCTTTTGTGCTTCTCCAAATGCTAGGCAGACAGGCCAGACGCTGGCTCTCCTTTAACCAGAGAGACTGCTGCTGTACCCGGTGAGCACGGATGAGCCACGAACACCCCTCCTGGATGGCAGGTTGAGTAGACGCTCAATAAGTATCGGCCACTGCTGCCATTACCACTGCCCTAAGAATCCCATGACCTGCTGGTGAAAGCTCTCAGCTGCGCACAGACCTAGGAGACAAAGAGCACCTCACCCTCAGGGAGAGTCTGCGAGGGTCTGCTGTGCACAACGCCTGTGGCCCCGCGGTTAATGAAGAGCAGGAGGGCCACAGCCGAGGGCCTGCCTGGCACCGGGGCTAATTGTTCTTCTGTAACACGGTGGTGGTGGGAGGAAATCAGAGCAGGTGCATCAGAGAAGGGGAGGGAGTGAAGTCCAACACCCTTGTGACCATGCCTGGGACAGCCAGTGCAGGACAGAGGAGGGAGGGACCCCTCCTCCTGGGACAGCCAGTGCAGGACAGAGGAGGGAGGGACCCCTCCTCCTGGGACAGCCAGTGCAGGACAGAGGAGGGAGGGACCCCTCCTCCTGGGACAGCCAGTGCAGGACAGAGGAGGGAGGGACCCCTCCTCCTGGGACAGCCAGTGTCAGGACAGAGGGGAGGGAGGGACCCCTCCTCCTGGGACAGCCAGTGCAGGACAGAGGAGGGAGGGACCCCTCCTCCTGGGACAGCCAGTGTCAGGACAGAGGGGAGGGAGGGACCCCTCCTCCTGGGACAGCCAGTGCAGGACAGAGGAGGGAGGGACCCCTCCTCCTGGGACAGCCAGTGTCAGGACAGAGGGGAGGGAGGGACCCCTCCTCCTGGGACAGCCAGTGTCAGGACAGAGGGGAGGGAGGGGCTCCTCCTCCTGGGACAGCCAGTGTCAGGACAGTGGAGGGAGGGGCCCCTCCTCCTGGGACAGCCAGTGCAGGACAGAGGGGAGGGACCCCTCCTCCTGGGACAGCCAGTGTCAGGACAGTGGAGGGAGGGGCTCCTCCTCCTGCGACAGCCAGTGCAGGACAGAGGGGAGGGACCCCTCCTCCTGGGACAGCCAGTGTCAGGACAGTGGAGGGAGGGGCCCCTCCTCCTGGGACAGCCAGTGCAGGACAGAGGGGAGGGACCCCTCCTCCTGGGACAGCCAGGGTCAGGACAGAGGAGGGAGGGACCCCTCCTCCTGGGACAGCCAGTGTCAGGACAGAGGAGGGAGGGGCTCCTCCTCCTGGGACAGCCAGTGTCAGGAGGGTGACACCAATCTGTTTATTGGCCATAAGCCTTATGGCCTCTTAAGGTTCCCACCTCTAGACCTGGTGACTTTGAGGACTAAGTGTCCAGCTAGTGACCTGGGGAGTGCTTCCTGACCCTGGCACCTGTTGCCTCTGTCTGGACAGGGTCCTTCTGCAGGAGCCTTCTAGAACCTCAGAACTTTCAGCCCATCCACAGGTGAGGGAGTTCTTCCAGAGGAGGCCACTGAGGGAGAGAGGTAGCAAGGGGAGGCCCTGACAAAGGCTGTAAATTGGCGTTTGCTCGCTACAGAGGGTGAGGAAAGCGCCTCTAGGCGCAGAGCCTTGTTAGGAGCAGTCTGAAGGAGGCTTCAGGGGTGTGATAAAGAGGCGGAGTCCTCCAGGGAGCCCCTGGTTGGCTGACCAGCACTTGAAAAACCCTTAGATAAACACAGTACCTGCCTGAGCACAGAATAAGTACTTTTATTTTTATTTTTGATACTGGGGATTTAACTTAGGGGTGCTCTGCCACTGAACCATTCTTAGCCCTTTTATTTTAATTTATATTTCGAGACAGTCTCACTAAGTTGCTGAGGCTGACCTCAAAATTGCAATCCTCCTGCCTCAGCCTCCTGAGTTAATGGGACCACAGGCATGCATCACAGCACCTGGCAATAAATAAACTCTTTAAAAGGAAAAAAATAGAAGCTTCATTTCTTTGTGCTGTGCTGGAAGCATGCTGACTGGACTTGAAGGGTCCTGGGCACACCACAGGATGGTGCCTGCCCCAGGTGGGCATCACCTTTGTGAGACGCACTCAGGTAATATCTTACTCACGAAGAGAAGGCAGGCCCTGCTCACGTGACAGAAATCTGGAACTGGGTGTTTACATTTGGCAAAACCACGGTGTCTGAAAGCACGTGGCAGATCTCCCCGCATGTGCCCTGTCCTGCGTCGTGGGAGGAGGGCTGTGGCGTGGACCTCGCACGCTGTGTCTTGTCCCCAGCTCAGGCCGTCTGTAGAGCGGGACCCAGTAGCTCACTCCCAGGATCCGCTCATGGTGACGTGAGGCCCACTCCGGGTGCCCAGAGGGGACGAGCCTGCGTCAGGCCCTCGGGTGGCTCTCCTCACGCAGCCCCTGCAGCAGCACACAGTGCGGAGAGGAGCCCAGGGCCCTGGCGAGGTCCAGTCTGCAGTGGGAAGAGCCCTGGTCTGACGCTTGCCTAGCGCGGGGTAGGAGGAAGCGCAAGGGAGGGTCCGGAAACAGACTGGCCCGAAGGTTTGTCTGGCTCCTTGCCCGCTGTCCCGGTTCTGGGCCACAACGTCACCCACTCCCCACGCCTGGCAGCCCCTTCAGGCCTCGGGCAGGGTTCCCGGGGTGGGAAAGCCGCTGCCACCGCGGGAGGCGGGGCGAGCTCCGCGAGTGGCTTCCTGGGCTGCAGAGGATGGAAGCGTAGGCAGCGGCCCTGAGCCCTGAGGAGCATCCCGCGCCAAGGCTCCTGCGTGTGGACGCGGCCCGAGGCCCGTCAGCCCTGAGTCAGGGCAAGCCGCTCATTAGGGCCAGCTGATGTTCCAAGTGAGAAGAGGGAACCTCTCTGTGGCTTCAGAGACGGGCCAGGTGCTTGAGACCGGTGTGCAGAGCAGATGCAATCCAGGGAACCCAGCTCCAAGATGTGGCGGCCAAGCAGTGAGGCCGGAGAGGGGACCCCGTGCCCTCCAGTGGCCGGCACGGCCTGCACTAGGTGGCTGTGTTTCTTCAGCCTGTGGCATTATACCTTGGCACCGCCTCTTCACTTCTCCCTCCCTCTCCCTCTCCCTCTCTCTCTCTCTTTTCAGTGTGCTGTGCGCCTGAGGGAAAATAACAAGTCTCTCTTCGGGTTTGACCTTGCAAAAATTTAATTAAATGACAGTAATTATCAGGCCGCTATTAACTTTGAAATATCCAAAGCTTGCATACAACCCCAGAGAGTTTGTCTGAGTTTAGTTTTAATATATGCATAAACACTCTTTTTGAAAACTCAAACATTCCGTTGCAATTATGCACAGTTAAATTTGCATTCTGTCCAAAATGTGTTTTGACTTGATGGTTCACATCTGGCCCGTACAGATCTGTGGAGTCCTGTCTCTGGCTTGGTCCAACCTCAGGAGAGCTTCGTTCCCGGTGACTGTGCTGTGTGATGGGGGTCTGGGCGGCCTGGGCTCTGCTGGGGGCTGGGCACCTGCAGGGCACGGCCCAGGTGGAGGCCCAGCCAGGTGGAGGCCCAGCCAGGTGGAGGCCCAGCCAGGTGGAGGCCCAGCCAGGCCGCTGTCCCAGGTGCTGAACACACACAGGGCGGTGTGTCCTTCCGTCCCTTCATCTATGAGACACTAAAGGCAGCCATGTAATCAGGTGTGCTGAGGGTCCCTCCTCCGGAGTGTCCTCTCTGCAGCCCGATGCCCAGCATCCAGGCCTTGTAAGGAGCCGCACGTCCCCCTTCTCCTCTTTCAGGTGCCACAGGGTGTCAACCAGCAACTTAGCCTCCACCCTTGTTGGCAGGCCCCAAGCCCCCGCCCCTCTCATGTGCCCGTCCCACACGCCACAGTCCAGCGCCAGCCTCCTCCCGTGTTTCCCCAGAACAGCGGTGGCTTAATTCTCAGGTCTTACCTCCATCTGCCAAATACATGCCAAAAACATTTTGGGCGCGGGACTTCTGGTTATTGTGGATTTCGAGTGACGCGTGAAGACATAAAACCCGCGCGTGTTAATGCTGTACCGAATGATTTGGTGCATTGTATAAAGTTCAAGTCAGGTGAAGCACCTGCCTCCTCAAACGCCTGCCATTTGTTTATGGCAGGATATTCAAAACCCTTTCTTCTAGCTCTGTGAGATGTAAGACAGCATTCTGCAGATTACAAAGGCAATCTGGGATCAAATGCCAGCTTCACCATAGATTCAGAAAGCCACTTGACTTCCGTGACCTTCTGTCTCTTCATTTATAAAGATTAAAGATTGCCCGGTAATCAGGATAATGTACATTAAGAGTTTGAAACATGGCCCAGCACACAATGAGCCTGATCAGCACCACTACCTATAGCTATTATTACTCATTCCACAGTTTCTGAGAAACCTGAAATATTAACGTTGAGAGACAAGTCTATCTGCTGGGTAGTTTTCCCCCCGATGGCTAGAAATGGTTCTTGGTGAAGGAATACTCAGGAATGCAGCTTTTAGGATTCCTTGGCTAGCAGTGGTAGAAACTGCTTACCTGCTTGAGCAAAAATGTATAATAAAATAAATGCATAGCCCCACAGTAAACCGACCGGAGAATCGGCTTTAAAAGGCTTGAGCAGTGCTCAGCTCATGCCACAGGACCAGGTCTCCTCACGCCCTGCCCGTGTTGTTCCATGGCAGGTGGCTGCTCCCAGCCTCACAGACCCTCTGCATCCAGGAGAGGGACAAAGAACATTCTCCTAGTGGCCACGGCTGCTGCCAGCCCTCAGGGCACATTTGGCAAATTATAAAAAGGGCCCCTTTCTTAAGGAAATTCAGAGTTACTGTGTGATTTATTCATCAGCGAAAATTATTGAAACATGCAGAAAGCACCCTACGTTGAGAATGATATGTAGAATAGGTACATGTTATTCACAGAAAATCGAGAATCCAAAGGCTCTGTCACTCAGTAATCATCATAAAACAATTCCGACTCCCTTCAGGAGCTCAAAGGTGGTTTCCCAGCTGACTCGTACCAACGAGCAAGCCTTGGACTCGGTCTCTCTCTCGGGACTGGAGACTTCCGGGACTTTCCATTTTGATTCTGAGAAGCCAAAGTCTCGACTGGTGACCAGCACCGACGGAGGGAAATAAGTCCCCAGCAGTCAGAATAAGAGACGGAGGTTGTCCTAGGGAGCGCTCCCTGGGCGTCTCGGCTGGACGCAGCTCCGGGGGCTGAGACCCGCGTCTGTGCCGGCTTCCACTTGGCACCAGCCCCGGGCTCGGGGACACTCCGGCTCACAGTCTGCATGGCTGCCAGCCTCTCCTCCACGCGGGTTCACACGCAGCCTGAGATGGAGCTCTGGTCACAGGGGTGTAGCCGCGGTGTTGGAGTTGGAAGTCGACCTACTCCTCTCCCTTTGGAGGAGCCGGTGTTGATGCTGAAAGACCATGAAATTCCCGTGGCGTGACTTGGGCACTTCTACACACTGACTTCGCTTTCTTCAGGCAGAGTGTTGACTTAGTGCCTTCAGGCGTCTGCACGTTGGTTAGCGTTGATGCTCCTGAAAACATCACCAAGTCAGTACCAAAAAATACACAGGAGCAAGGGCGCTAGAAAGCGTGGCGCTGTCTCGCGCTCCAGCACCACTGTTTAGTTCCTCCTCAGAATCACACTTTTCATGACGCTTGGTCTCTTTATTCCTGTGCACAACTGGGCTCATCGGGACAGCACCACAGGTGCATGAATCACGATTTGTTCCATTTCAGGACCTGGTGCCTCCGCCCTCCCTGCCACCCGCCCGTCCCCTCCCCTACTCCACTGGCCTTCCTCCCTCTACTTATTGTTCGTGTATACATTGGTACTTTACATCCTTCACAGGCATGCAGCAAGGTGGCGCTCACTGCCCAGCTCATTCTGCTGTCCCTCCCTCACCCACTGCCTCCACTCCACGGATTCCCACTTTCACGGTGTCCTCCTTTACCCCCTTTCATTGCTCTAGATTCTGAATATGAGAGAGAATATTTGATCCTTGACTTTCTGAGTCTGACTTATTTCACTTGGCATGATATTCTCCAGTTCTATCCATTTACCAGCAAATACCATAATGTCACTCTTCTTCAAGGCTGAGTGATACTCCATTGTGTATATGCACCACATTTTCTTTATCCGTTCATCTATTGATGGGCACCTGGGCTGCTTCCATATCTTAGCCATCGTGAATTGTGCTGCTATAAACATTGATGTGACAATCACTATAGCATACTGACTTTACTTCTTTTAGATGTACACTGGGGAATGACTTAACTGGGTCATTTGGTGGTTCCATTCCTATTCTCTTGGTGAATCTCCATACTTTCCAGAGAGGGTGTACTGATAATCAGTCCCACCAAAAATGTTCATGTGTGCCTTTTCCCCGCATTCCTACAGCATTTGTTATCATTTGCATTCTTCAGTTGCCATTCTGAATGGAGGCAGATGATATCTCCAGGTAGGTTTGTTTTGCACGTCCCTGATTGGTAGGAATGTTGTCATGTTTTCATACATTTGTTGGCCATTTGTCTTTCTTCTTTTGAGAAGTATTTGATTAGTTCTTTTGCCCATGTTGCCTAGGGCCTTGCTAAGCTACTGAGGCTGACTCTGGACTCAGGATCCTCCTGCCTCAGCCTCCTGAGCCACTGGGACTACAGGTATGCACCACGGTGCCTGACTGTGAGTGTTCCATGTCTCCTGATATTAACCGTGTCCGGGGAGCAGCTGGCAGAGACTGTGTCCCATTCTGTGAGCTCTCCAAGATCTCAGCTGCTTCCTGCCAGAAGCTTCTTATCTGCGCTGTCCCCCTTGTTGATTCTTGGTTTTACTTCTTCCGCTTTAGGGGTCTTGATAAGAAGAGGGTGCCTGTGCCCATACGGTGAGCTTTGCCCCAGGTTTTCTTCCTGCAGTCGCAACATTTCTGGTTTAATTCCCAGGCCTTCAATCTACCTTGAGTTGACTTCTGTGCAGGGTAAGACGTGGGGACCTAGTTTCCTCCTCCTTCTCGGCACGATTTATTAGGAAGGCTCTTCTCTGCAAGCACGTGTTTGGGGCACCTTTGTTGGGTGTCAGCTGACTGTAACAGTCAGATTTGTTTCCTTGTCCTCTGTTCTGTTCCGCTGCTCTTCAGGTCTGTTTTGAGGCCAATACCGCGCTTTTTCGTTACCATAGCTCTGTAGTAGTGTGAGCTCAGCCTCCAGCATTGTTTTCTTATTAGGAATGTCTGGTCTATTCTGGGTCTCTTATTCTTCCAAATGAATTTTAGGACTATTTTTTCTGGTTCTGGGAAGACTGCCCTTGGCATTTGCTGGGGATTGCACTGAGTCTGTGCAGACTTTTGTAACAGTGCTGGTTCTGGCTGAGAACTTGGGAGCTCTTTCCATCCTCTGAGGTCCTCTTCAGCGTCTCTCTTCAGTGTTGTATACTTTTCACTGTAGATGTCATTCACCTCTCTGGTTCGATCTATTCCCAAGTGTTCTACTTATTTCTAAGGCTATTGAGAACGGGGTAGTTTTCCTGATTTGTTTCTCAGCAGATCTATCACTGGAGTCTAGGAATTGACGTTTGTGTGCTGACCTTGTATCCTGCTGCATTGCTGAATCCATTCACTAGTTCCAGGAGTCTTGCTGGAGTTCTTTGGGTCTTCGAGACACTGGATCATGTCTTCATCAGGGAGATGGTTTGACTTCTTCTTTCCTATTTGTGTCCCTTGAGTGTCCTTTTCTTACCCGATTGCCCCAGCAGCATGGTCAGGAGTGCTAAGAAGGGGCATCCTTGTCTGATCACTGTTTCTAGAGAAGATGCTTTCTGGGTCTCTCCATTCAGCGTGATGGTGGCTTTGGGTTTCTCATACACAACCTTTATAATGTCGAGGTATTTTCCTTCCATCCTGGTTTCTCCAGCATTTTTAACATGACTGGATTTTGTCAGATGATTTTTCTGTGAGGACTGAGATAATCGTGTGATTCGTGTCCTTACACACACACACACACATACACACACACACACACACACACACACACTTGGTGAGTTAGTTTACTGGTTTGCGTATGTGTAACCAACCTTGCACCCCTGAGGTGAAACCTACTTGATCATGATGTGCCATCTTTTTGAAGTAGTTTTAACGAGGTTTCCTGTTTTCATTGGGGACGTGTCTATCCATACTCAGAGATATTGGTTCGCGACTTGCTTTCCTTCTTGTGTCTTGGTCTGCTCTTGGCCACAGAGTGACCCTAGCTTCATAGAATCAGTCCAGGAGTGACCTTCCCTCTGCTTCACGGGATGATCTGAGTGTGATGGGCACTGGTTCTTCTTACAGTGTCTGGTGGGACGTGGCTGAGAGTCCATCCCGCCTTGGACTTTCATCTTCAGAAGGCTTTTCTTTGCTGTTTGAAGGTCCTCACTTGATGATGATCTGTTCATGTTTTCTGTGTCCTCCTGGTTCAATTCATGCAGGTCATATGTGTCTAGGAATTTTCAATGTCTTCTAGATTTTCCAGCTTATTGGAGTATGAATTTTCAAAATAGATTTTTATGATCCTATGGATGTCCAAAGTGTCTGTGGTGATATCTTATTTTTCCTCTCTAATGATTTGGGTCTTTATTTTATTTCTTTTTAATAGGTTGGCTAAGAGTTTATCAATTTTATATATCTTTTCAAGGAACCCACACTTCGTTGCATTGATCCTATGTATGGGGTTTTTTTATTCATTAATTTCAGCTCTGATATTAATTATTTCCTGTATTCTGATGATTTTGGGGCCTTTTTGAGGGCCTCAAGGTACAATAGTACATTACTTATTAGGGACCTTTCTTTTTTCTAATGTAGGCGCTCCGCTCCATGCTATTAATATTCCTCTTAGAATTGCCTCATACTCTCCCCGAGATTTTGATATGTTGTATCTATGTTCTCATTTGTTTCTACCAATATTTTTATTTCTCCCCTGACTTTTTTAATGACCATTCCTCTTTCAAGAGTGGATTATTTAATCTACAGGTGCTAAAATGATTTGTTTTTATCTTGTTATTAATTTTCCATTTCGTTCCATTATGATCTGATAAGATGCAAGGAATTATGTCTACTTTTTTACTTGCTAAGACTTATTTTTTGTCCTATGATAGAGTCTATTTTAGAGGAATTTCTGTGATCAACTCAGAAGAAAGTGAATTCAGTTGTTGATGAATGCAATATTCTATAGGTGTTTGTTAGGTCCATTTGATTAATATTACATGTTAGTTATAAAGAATCTTTTCTTAGTTTATTACTGAATGATGTGTATATTGGTAAGAGATGTGTGTTGAATCCTCCCAGGATTATTGCACTGGGGTCTATCAATCCCTTCTATTGACTAGGGTTTGTTTCATGTACACAGGTGTGCTGACAATTCGGGCATAAATATTTGCAATGATTACATCTTGTTGGATGATTCCCTTATCCAGAATCAAGTGACCTTCTTTCTCTCTGCAGATCCGTTTTGGCTTGGGGTCTACTTTGATCTGAGAGTAGCTACTTGCTTGCTTTCAGTTTCCATTTGCATGGTATCTTTTTCCTTTCTTTCACTTCAGCCTGTCTTGGCCTCTAAGGTGAGTCTCTCGTATGGAAAACATGGATGGTTCTTGTTTTCTGATCTGCTCTGACAATCTAAATCTACTGATTAGAGACTTTAGACCACTTTTCTTCAGAGTTATTATAGAGAGATGATTTTATTTTCTGCTATTTTTATTTATTTGTGATAATTAGTCCAGACTTGTTTCTCCTTTAACTGTTTTTCCAGTGAGATTTGTCCATAGGCTGACCCTGATCATTTTCATTCCTTCTGTGCAAACTATTTTGTTGAATATGTTTTGCAGTGCTGGCTTACTGATTATGCATTCTTGTACTTTTTGCTTATCATGAAAGTTTTTATTCGAACTTAAATTCTGAATGATAGTTTTACTGGACATAACAATTTTGGCTGGAACCCATTATCTTTCAGGGTTTGGTATGTTTTATTCTAGGCCCTCCTGGGTTTTAGTGTCAGGCTAAGGAATCAGTACAATTCTAATTGACTTATCCTAAATATGACTCTGTCTTTCTCTTGTGGCTTTTAGAATTCTGTCTGTGTTCTGTATGTCAGGCATTATAGTTACAATGTCCCTCAGAGATCATTTTAAAATCTCTTTTATCTTTTTATTTATTTGGAGTTCTAAGTGCCTCTCATATTTGTATCTCCATCTCATTCCTAAAGCTTGAATTTTTTTCTGATATTATTTTTACTGAAAAGGTTGTGTGTCCCGTTCCTTCATATTTCAGTTCCTTCAGGTCCGTCAGGGATTTCTTGAGTGTTGTGGTCGTTGTCTCTCAGCATCTTTTCCTTAGTGGTGACTGTGTTCAAGGTGACGCACTCCGTCTCCAAGGCCTGCAGTGCTGTTTTCCACGTAGCCTCGTCTGCTGGTGATGCTCTCAACTGAATTTTTAATTTGATTTATTAAGTCTTTGATTTCCGGGATTTCCCTTTGCTTCTGTTTCAGATTCTCTGTTTCGTTATTAAATGTTCTTTTACCTCCTGTATGTTCTCCTCAGTTCGTTTCTTAGATCTTCTTGGGTCCATTGCAAAGTTCAGTCATCAGCTTCCTCAGTTCTGTCCCTGGCGTCCCTCCACCATGGGGTCCTTGGGGTCAATGTGTCCTGAGTTACGTGGGGTGGTTTGCCTCCTCGACTTTCCATATTTCTCGCATTTCCACCTGTGTTCTGGGGCGATTCTCTCTCTGCCTTTTATAGAAGGAAGCTTTTAGTGACTGTGTCCTGGGTTGGTGACTGTCTTGGAGTCGATACTGTCCCTCAGTCTGAACTCACCACTACGTCCAAGTCTCGTCACCACACGGACAGAGACGCGGACCCAGTAATCACCGGACTCCGGAATGAGGCCTGATGCTAAAAAGTGACTGAGAACATGTTGACGGTGCTCAGCGGCCCACTGTCCTGGGTCCTTGTGGGGGCTCTTCTTTCTGGGCTTCGGCTGCCCTCAGCTGTGACCCAAAGTGGCCAGCCGTGCGCATCCCGCTGCGGGTTCCACTCCTGGTCTCCAATGCCCGCTTTCTGGGGGTCTCAGGCCATGAGCTGGGGGAGGAGGGTGGGTGTGTCAGCCCCCAGGCTTGGAGGAGGTGCCTTGGGGGTCACCAGAGGGGGACTCAGTCCCCACCCCCCGTCAGCCAGGCTCCTAACCGGAGCGCAGATCATCAAGGGGAGGTTTGTTGCTCCCTCAGCTTTGCAGACTCAGGTTGCTGAATCGCATTTCACCCTGGGGAGCTGCAGTGGAGCCCCCTGTTCCACCCCCAAGGGACAGACTAGCCGGGCTGCGAGGAGGCCGGGGATGCAGCTCATGGAGAGTGAGGAGGGAGTCGGAGCACCGAGGAGTGGGAGGAGAGGAGAGCGGGAGGCCCAGAGAGCGGAGTGGGGACAGCAGAGAGCAGCCAGCACCACCCCACCTGGAGAGTGGAGTGGGGACAGCAGAGAGCAGGTTAGCACCACCCCACCTGGAGAGTGGAGTGGGGACAGCAGAGAGCAGCCAGCACCACCCCACCTGGAGAGTGGAGTGGGGACAGCAGAGAGCAGCCAGCACCACCCCACCTGGAGAGTGGAGTGGGGACAGCAGAGAGCAGCCAGCACCACCCCACCTGGAGAGTGGAGTGGGGACAGCAGAGAGCAGCCAGCACCACCCCACCTGGAGAGTGGAGTGGGGACAGCAGAGAGCAGCCAGCACCACCCTGGAGAGTGGAGTGGGGACAGCAGAGAGCAGCCAGCACCACCCCACCTGGAGAGTGGAGTGGGGACAGCAGAGAGCAGCCAGCACCACGCTGGAGAGTGGAGTGGGGACAGCAGAGAGCAGCCAGCACCACCCCACCTGGAGAGTGGAGTGGGGACAGCAGAGAGCAGCCAGCACCACCCTGGAGAGTGGAGTGGGGACAGCAGAGAGCAGTCAGCACCACCCCACCATCCACAGCAGGGACGCCAAGGACTAAAGGCACCCCAGTAAGCAGAGAAACAGTGAAGGCCACTGCCCCTTGGAAAGACTGCGTCGTCAAGGCTACTGAGATGAAATGACAGAACAGCGAGGTCCCTGGAAACGTGTGAGCGCATGAGCATCAGTGAGTGGACACAGTCAGACCAACAGCTAAAAAAATAAGGACCTTAAATACATGTGAGTAGGAAGGAAGGAAGGGCGGTGGAGGGAGGAAGGGAGGAGGAGGGAGGAGGAAAGAAGACTGGAAGGGAATGTGGGTGCGTCCCCGTGGAGGTGCGGGAGGTGAGACCCGCAGGCTGACCCGGGCTGCCTTCTTGGGCGGCCGGCCTCTTCAGGCGCCGGCCGTGATGCAAACCCACCTCCTCTGGGGCGGGCTGTGGCTGGTGGATGGCGCTGACCCGCGCAGGCGGGAATGGGCGCTATCTTCTGTTGGGATTCTTCTGGGGGCTTAGGTCACGCTTCCTGGCTGGAGGTGCGCGGGGCCTCCTTGGGACGCGGCAGCTGCTGGGGCCGAGTTCTGTGTGGAACTTGGGCCTTCCTGGGGTGTGCACCGCAGAGGCTGGAATCCTTGAGCCCCTGAGGCTGAGACGCCGGTCTCGGCTGGACACCTGGGTCTCCGGCGTCTCCCGAGGTCTGCCCAGAGGACAGGTGGCAGACCTCTCTGGGGGGGTGGTGCATGGCAGGTTTCCTGTCGCCCCCGCCATGAATTTCCAAGTCTCCATCCCCAACGTGATCCTGCCCACTGATCAACCTCCCATCCCTCTCAGCCGCTCGTTCCTGCCATGGAGCTGGAAAGGAAATCAGGTCGCAGGCTCCTGGGCCCCACTACTCACCCGCCTGGACAGTGCCCCTCATCCTTTCCACTGGAGACGGTGCACCAGGCGCTCAGAGGAGGAGGCTGTGCTCTGCTGGACGCCTCCGTCTTGAACCCCGAGCCCCCTTCTCTGCAGCCGAGCTGGGCTGGATCTGCCAGGCGAGCGCCAGGTCCCGGGCCAGCGCTGGCCGAGACACTGAAGCCTGCTCAGGACCCGGGCCCATGGCGCAGGATCCTGCCTGAGCCCCTCCAGCGGCTCTGCACCTCGGGTCTTCACCCAGGAGCGGAGCGACGGGGCACAGTCCGTGGGCCAAGCTCGTCCCCGTGTGTCTCGGTGCCTCCGTGTTGCTCCTTGCTTCGCGGTGACCCAGCACCACAGTCCCCGTCAGGCTCGGGCATCTCCTTACGTCCTCCGTTCCCCGCGCCCTGTCTCTGGGCTCCTCGAGTCTCTGAGAGGCAGGTTAAGATACAGAATGGTTCCCTGCAGTCACCACCTCCTGAGGAAGCCGATTTCCTGTCGTTCAGACGCATACCTAGCGCAGAGCCAGTGGGAAGTCGCCCCCCTCCTGCTCCCCTCGCTCTGGCTTGTCCTTCCCAGGTCAGAGCACCGCAGTCCGCACAAACCTTTAGCTCAACAGTCTCTCCTGTCCTTTGGAAAATTGTCCTCATAATCGGAAGACACCTTAGCACCATCTGTCCTGGAAATTGTCCAAATAAGTGTGCAGACCCCTGTGCTGGAGTTGGCACAGTTCTGATAAAATCAGAAAAAGTACTAATGAGTGAAAGTATTTTAATATGAATGATGGCCCCCGAGGTGTAGTGTCCTCCTGCACGCACAGCCTGGACAACTGGCCTTAGCTCTTGGGAACAGAGTGCAAAAAATGTCCTACTCTCACTCTGTGTAGTTCCAACCAGGCAGACTGGGCTCGCTGGCCTAAGTGGGTCACTGACTGGGCATGGGCTGTTTGGATGGACATGGTCTCTGCTGTCCAGCACTGGGGTTAAAGTCAGTTTCCCTGGAAGCCTGCTGGAAGTGGGGGCCACTGCGAACACAGGCTGGCTCTCGGCAGGACTCCTCCTCGTTGGTGTTAGGCAGACCCACTTGCCGCCACCGTCCCGCCTGAGGGTAGCGCCTGCGACCCCTGCGTACCCTGACGAGGCGCGGTCTGCTGTCCTGAGTTTGTGGTGTCCCCGTGACAGCCTGCGGGAGGTCTTAGGAGAAGCCACCTCCAGCCGACGGCAGCAGCGCACGCGGGTGACTCGCAGGCCTGCGTCTCTCTAAGACCTGCCCCTGTCCACCAGGGAGGTGGTCCTGTGCTCAGGCGGAGCTGCACTTGAACACGGTGCACAAGGGCAGAGCCGGCCACCCCAGGGCCCCTCGCTCCAGGCCCTGCGCTGTCCGCCTTCCCCGCGTCCGTCAGGCACGCGCGGGACGAGGACGCGCCGCACTCTTTCTTTGGGTGACGTGGCTTTGGAAAGAGAGACCGTCGCCCCGCAGCCTGCAGGCTGTCCGCCCAGCTGCCCCGTCGTGTGGGCACTGCCAGCGGGCGAGGTGTGGCTCACCAGGCCTGGCTGATGCCTGCAGCAGGCGCCTCCCGTGGCGTCCGCCTGGGGCCGGGCCCTGCAGGCGCTCAGTGCCTGGCTGAGGGAGTTGGATGGCGCCGGCGTTCTCTGGCTACTCTTGGTCTGAGGGTGGCCTTCAGGTCTCATGGTGACCAGCACAGGTGGACCTCAGGAGGAAAAGGGTGGATGCAGTCAGAAGGCCTCAGTGAGGCCTTGGGAGCAGCCCCTTCCCGAGGGAAGGACTCCGTAAATGCTAACGTCACAGAACATCGGGCCCTGGAAGCCCTTAAGGAGTGGACTCCCCCTAAGCAGGCCGGCCCTCTCCTCTGGGCAGGGTACCCCAGCCAGCCTGCCCTCCGTCCACCCCTCTCAGCAGTGGGATGGTGGGATTCCTGGGATGGGAGCACCCTGGAATTGTGGAATTCAGTCAGTTCCACAGAGACTGTCGGACAGTGTAAGTAGTGACCAGAGGAACACAGGCTTGACCCTTCATGCCCAGCTGGTGTGGGCCTTGCGTCCCCTCCCCTGGAGCTGAGGGTGTGCCTGGGAGCCGCCGGCCGCCCTGAGCCTGCAGGGACGTGCAGGGCTCTCCCGGGGCGGGAGCTGTTTGTAGCTGGACTCTGAGGGGCTCGGTGTCCCCAGCTCTCCTGGAGACACGGGCTCCGCTCACGCTGTTGTCTCACCCCGAATGTGCGCAGCTCTGAAACCAAAACTCTCGCTGAACTTCCTGAAATAGTTCTACGTGTAGACTTTCACCTATCCTTGAATCTGACAGACCAGATCCTTGTAATGAACCCCGGCAAACAGCCATGTTGGAACAGCTGTAAGCACAATATGCAAATCGTGTTTACTGGTAGCTTATGCTCCGGAGAAATAACCTTTCTATGACTGCTTTATTATTTACTGTGGTTTTGAAATTTAATTTTTGTCAACATTGACAGATGCCGTCCGTGTTGACACTGGGACCGCCATGTAGGGAAAAGGCTAAGCATGCGTGGGGATCCTGTGTCTGTGAGCCACACTGAAGGCCGATTGAGGGGTTTAACAATATCCAGTCCTTTCTGAGCAGTTGACGGAACCACCTGAGGCCTGTGGTAACAGGGAAGAGGGACATGAACCAGGAGGGAAGAAAGCCAGGGCCCAGGACAGCTCCGCACAGGGCGGAAGCCACCCAGAGGGTGACCAAGCTCAAACACAGCCAGGCGAGGCCGGAGGGCAGGTGCCCGGGGAGGAGTCTGGGGCCTGTGCCGCTGTGACCAGGCCGAGTGGGCCTCTGTGCCCCGTCTGTCCTGCACTGCACCACGGCCCGTGGCTCACGCCAGCTGTGCGTTTTAAGCCCGAGTTGTGAAATCGACAGACCCCGCCCTACCTGGAGGGAGGAAGGGGAGGCTCGCCGCCCACAGAGCCTCCTGGGAGCATCTAAGTGGCTGAACAAATGGCAGTGCCTTGGAGAGTCGCCTGCCCCAGGATCTCCAGGCGCATCCCCGGCTGGGAGGGAAGGCGGCCCAGATCCCAAGCAGCACTGCCGCGTGCTGCCTGGGCTTGGCGCTTCCCCGACTGTGGGAGTCTGCCTTGGGTCTCTCGTGGCGCTCTGCCCGGGGCTGCTGGCGGCAGGGGCCAGGGCTCCTTCTCTGCCGCTTCCTGCCGTTCCCTCTCAGTGGATCTGGTCAACGTGGAAAGCCGTGGTTCCCGTGAGGCGGCTGCACGCACCCCGCACCCCTCAGAGCCCACCTCCCTCTGCACACGGCTGATGCTGTGTCACATCAGGACCGGGACCTGCTGCAGCAGCCCCTGCGCACCTGCCTGGTAGGTGGGGGTGGACGTAGTCAGTGACGGGAGCCACGTGTCGGTCTCCAGATTCAGGGCCTTGGCCACCTTGCTGTGTTTTTCTAAGATATGGGGCAAGAGGGCAGAGCATGGTAGGGAGGGAACTGACCGTTGGGGAGAGAGCCTTTGCGTCCGTTACTCCTGACCGTGCACACGTGTATGTGGGTGTGTTTATGGCACTGGGGGGACCAGGGGCACGTCACCACGGAGCCACATCCCAGTTCTATTTATCTATTTATTCACTCATCTGTTTATTTTTTGAGACAGGGTCTCGCTGAGTTGCTTAGGGCCTCCCTGAGTTGCTGAGGCTGGCTTTGAACTTGCCATCCTCCTGCCTCAGCCTCCGGAGCTGCCAGGATTAGAGGCGTGTGCTGCTGCACCCGACTTGACTATAGTTTACATGCTTCAGTGTGACGGTGGCACATGAGTGACCTGGGCCAACTTTGTTAAAATAGCTGGTACCAGATCAGACAAACCAGACAGGTGTCGATGGAGCTGTCGATAACGGCGATGTGAGTGGAGGGCAGTGGAGTGAAAGTCACTGGCGGGAAGCTGAGTCAGGGGGACGCCCCGTCGGCCTCTGAAGTTCTCCTTTCTGCATGTAGTGGTGGACGTTGTGTGTAGGTCTCGTCTGTCATGTTAGATCTCTGGGGACTCAGCACCCCCTCTCCCCATGGGAAATGTCTCGGGTGTGAGTTAGTGAGAACAGGCTTGGGCGTGCCGCATTAACAAGCAGCCCACCACAGTTGCTGGCCGCAGCTAATGCTCAGTTCTCACCTGGGCCACACGTCCACTGCAGCCTTCCTCCTGGAACCAGGCTGAGGACCAACTTCTACCCAAGACATGACTGGTCACTGCCGCAGAAGGAAAAGCCTGGCACACCTGTGTGGGCTCCCTGAGCCCCTGTCCAGGAGAGACAGGCAGCACGTCCCGTTCATGGCGAGGCAACCCCGTGGTCACTCCCAGGCTCACCGGGGGAGACCTGAGTCCTGCTCTGGGGGCTCCTGGCAGCGGAAACGAGGATGCTTGGTAAGCTTCTGGGTGACCCCTTGCTGCCCTCCAGGGAAAGCCGTTAGGAAGGGTCCTGTCCATCTTGGGTGGGGAGGAGGGAGCAGCAATGGAGTCACTAAGGGGCCCTGAGGCTGGTGTTGCTTGTGCTGAGCCCCCAGCATGTGCCCAGGGCATGCTGCACGCTCGGTAATGACTGACCACAGGGCCCATGACGTTATTCGGAGGGTTATTCGAAAGCAAAACAGGGCCTTTCGTTCGGAACCCAGGGAAGGTGCTGCTGGAGTTGCCAGAATTTGAAGCACGTCCACTCTCCCGCAGCCTCCCTGGCTCTGAATCCTCACGGTGTTCCCGTCGCTACTTTGATTTGCTGTGCAGTGTGGAATTTGTCAGCTGCAGGATGCTCGCTGATGGGCACAGACCCCAGCGGACGTCTGGGAACAAGAACGCCCTTCCCCGTGGGCTCGTGACCCCTGGCCAGACGTCCCCCCCACAGAGCACTCTGCCCCGAGCCTGGCTCTCCGCTCGGCGCTGCCGCCTGCTTGTGACGGCGGGCACGCTGCCAGCGGCTTCAGCAAGGAGACCTTCCACGCCCCCGCACCCGCCAGCACGCCAGCACCCGGGACCGCGGCTTCCGGTGGGGGGACTCCCCTTCCCGGCAGGCGGTGCCCGGGGTGGGTGGGCAGCGTGCTCCCCTCTCTCTGCCTACCACGTGTGCCCCTGGACATGGGGTTTTACCTGAAGTGCTGCCCGCTCCCACGTCCAGGTCCCTCGCACTCCACCCCACAGGCTGAGAATGAGATGGTGTGCTTGCCGCTCTACGGGACGCGTGCAGACTGGTCTTTATTCCCTGGACACGGCTGCCACCACGGTGGATATCACAGTGACCTGAGATGACTCGGAATGTGGGAGAGGCGTCTGTAGGGTCTATGCAAACGCAGTGCCATCCTACGTAAGGGGCCTGAGCACCACTGGACTGGGGTTTAGGGGTCCTGGCACCCACAGGAGTGATCACTGAAACCCAGGGATGACTGCGTTTGAACACCCTGGGCTCATCTTGTCGCAACTGAGAGGCTCTGCCCTTCAAAGGGCTTGACGTGCCGGCAGACCTCTGTCTGTGGGCACTTGTGTCAGCTTTACCTGTGCCCTGTGGTCCTGCGTGACGCTGGGCTTCACTGTGACACGCTCATACGCGCCTACAGCATCGCGTGGGGCCTCGTGCTCCGTGGAGGCTGCGGGACCTGCAGGGTCCTCGAGGTGGCTCTCTGCCAAGGGCGTGAGACGCAGCTGCAGAGGGCACCCTGAGGCCGGCTGCGGGTGCGGACGTGGTCCCCGTGGGCAGCAGCTCCCCCGACGGCCCCCGACCCGGGCCGCTCTGAATCCTCATTGTGCTCTTCGCCTGTGTTAACTTGCTTTTGGTTTTTAGTTTCCAGGAGGAATCGCAGGAGAGAATAAACAGCTTTCTTAAACTGTTTGAGAAATGTGTTTTACAGGAAACCTAGTTCTTTCCTTGTAATTGCTTAAAAGATTTGAAGGTAATCTGTCCTAAGTAGCCTTATTTGTCTGAGAATTAATTGAGTTTGAACCTGTCGAATGATGATCTTCCATAGAAATGCACCGCGCAATGTACCTACTAATAAAAGAAACGAGCCCGTGTCCAGTTCATAGCTGGGACGGGACCCGCGACCCTGGCGAGTCCCTGTCAGAGGCGTTAGTGTGGCCGTCCCAGGAGGAGCATGCCGTTCCTCCTTCTCCCTTCTTCTCAGTAAATCTCCTTCAGAAGCCACTGCACAGGCCTTGGGTCCTGTGAGGAATACTGAAGCGAGCGTCCGGTCCACCTCAGGCCGCACCAGAGATGGCGGAGACGGCTTCCTCCCAAGGAGGGATTCGGCCCCTGGGCAGAGCTGCGCTCGCAGAGCCTGGCCCGGGTGACTTCTGGAGCTGAGGTCGGCCAGCTTCCTTCAGCAGTGAGCAGTCAACTGTTGAGCTCCACACACTCCTAGAGCCGCCGTTCGCAGCGGGGCCTCTTCTGCCCTCGCCCACCTAGGTAGGCGCCCTGACTGAAGTCAGGGTGGTCCTAACCCGGGCGGTGAGCGTGGGCCGCGCAGGTGCTGGCCCGGGGCAGAAGCAGGGCGCGTTCCACCTCGCGCGGGATGCTGATTGCCTGGCCGGAAGCGTCCGTTCTGTGCTGGGGACGCTCTGCCCGGTGGCTCACGGCTCAGGCCTGACACGGGCATGGACGGGCACCGCTGCCACCGCCTTCATTACCACCAGGGGCGTTCAGTCCGCCGGGTTCACCCCGTAGGCAGAAATCGCTTTCCTCAAGCCTGGCCCCAAATCAACTCATCGTCCTCAAAATAGAACGAGAAGTATCTTTTTTCCTTTAAAGTTCAAGAGATGTTTCCTTATTGAAAGGGTTAAGTCTTGCATTTCAGTTTAGTGTTCCAAAGATGGAAGGAAATAGCTGGGCTGAGGTTGGAATTTAATTCATCTACTGAGCTACATAAAGTCTTCCTTATCATGAAAGTCATTGGTCATTTCCACAGGAAGACTACAGTGGCTGCCGCTGCCGTGAGCGCGCAGTGAGGAAGCTGCCGAACGGTTTCTCCCGAGGGTTCACCTGAGCACACCGGCTGGGCCAGAGGGATCCTCAGTCCTCACAGTTTACCCAGCGCCTGCCTGTGCGGACGGGGAGCCCGCCTAGCACTTGGTCCAGCCTGTCCTCCTTCCCAGAAGTGTCCCAGTCAACTGGGGCAGTGGCTGAAGTAACACAAGGGAAGATTGCTCTGGGGGGAATCAAATACATTTACTTTATAAACAGAAAATCCTTAATATCAAGCAGAAAAGTCAGCAGAGTATATTGTGTAATTATGGGTTTTCTTTGTTTTTACAGAATGCATTTTGATTCATTGTACACAAATGGGGTACCACTTCATTGCACACAAATGGGGTACGACTTTCTGTTTCTATGGTTATACATGATGTAGAGTCACACCATTCATGCAATCACACAAGTACATAGGGCAGTGTCTGTATTGTTCCACCATCTTTCATACCCCACCCTGTCCTCCTTCTCATTTCCCTATACCTAAAGTTCCTCCATTCTTCTCCCACCCCCCACTCCTATTATGTATCATCATCCACTTATCAGGGAGGTGAGGTGGACCCAGGGTGCAGTGATCAGTGTGTCCCATCACCCAGGGACTGGGACCATTGTCACATGGTGAGGTGGACCCGAGGTGTGGGTGCTCAGTGTGTCCATCACCCAGGGGCTGGGACCATTGTCACATGGTGAGGTGGACCCAGGGTGCAGGTGATCGGTGTGTCCCATCACCCAGGGGCTGGGACCATTGTCACATGGTGAGGTGGACCTAGGGTGCAGGTGATTGGTGTGTCCATCACCCAGGGGCTGGGACCATTGTCACATGGTGAGGTGGACCCGAGGTGTGGGTGATTGGTGTGTCCCATCACCCCGGGACTGGGACCATTGTCACATGGTGAGGTGGACCCGAGGTGCGGGTGATTGGTGTGTCCCATCATCCAGGGGCTGGGACCATTGTCACATGGTGAGGTGGATCCAGGGTGCGGGTGATCGGTGTGTCCATCACCGAGGGGCTGGGACCATTGTCACATGGTGAGGTGGACCCAGGGTGCAGGTGATCGGTGTGTCCCATCACCCAGGGGCTGGGACCATTGTCACATGGTGAGGTGGACCTAGGGTGCGGGTGATTGGTGTGTTCCATCACCCCGGGGCTGGGACCATTGTCACATGGTGAGGTGGACCTAGGGTGCGGGTGATTGGTGTGTCCATCACCCAGGGGTGGGATCATTGTCACATGGTGAGGTGGACCTAGGGTGCAGGTGATTGGTGTGTCCATCACCCAGGGGCTGGGACCATTGTCACATGGTGAGGTGGATCCAGGGTGCGGGTAATTGGTGTGTCCATCACCCAGGGGCTGCGACCATTGTCACATAGTGAAGTGGACCCAGGGTGCAGGTGATTGGTGTGTCCATCACCCAGGGGCTGGGATCATTGTCACATGGTGAGGTGGACCTAGGGTGCAGGTGATTGGTGTGTCCATCACCCAGGGGCTGGGACCATTGTCAGATGGTGAGGTGGACCTGAGGTGCGGGTGATTGGTGGGTCCCATCACCCCGGGGCTGGGACCCTTTCCTAAAAAGTGGTTCTCAGAGACAGCACAGCCAAGTGCACCAGCTGGGTCTGCAGAGGACTGGTTCAGGGCCCTCGCCCCGCATGGTACCCCAGGCTGTGTTCTGGGTCGGGATAGCCGGGTTGGGCTCAGGAGTAATTTCCCTCCAGGCATTTCTGATTCAGCGCCTAGAAGAGGTGTCAGAGGAAGGGCCCCTTTCCGGGCCCAGGAATCACTCACGTCTCTCATCCACTAACATCAACTTCCCCACTTTATTTGTGTTTTCCTTAAAGAGCCTCCCGTACCTCCCGTACCGAATTGTACGTGCTTCAGGGTTCCCAAGCCCAGATCTCTTTCTGGCCCATGACAAAGATTTTGCTAGACCCAAAGTAAACAAGAATAGCACAGAGACTTTTCCACAGTGCTGAACTATTAATATTGACTAGTTTGATGGGCTTCCTTTTATTGGCTGTTGGCTTTTGATATTTCCTATGTTTTTCTGATAAATGCACTTTCTTTTAGGAAGGTTAGCTATAGGTAGTAGATGGTAACCTAAAAAAAAGTTCACATAATGAAAAATAGATTTGAAAACTCTGTCAGAACAGCCAAAGGGCACCAAAGAACGGGAGGGACCCACTGGCCCTCAGTGCAAGTGGGTCTTGGTGTGTCCCAGAGGGCAGCCCCTGTGGGGGACCTGGAGACCCACAGGAAGGGCTTGCTCGGGACTGGCTTGGCCGGGCAGCTGGGGAGGTCGAGGTTCGCCCTGGACTGGTGCTGACGGCAGCAGCGATTCTCTGAACGGGTTTCCAGCTTTCACGAGCAGATGGGAAGAGTGCAGCGGGGAAGCAGCCCCTCTCCCCAGGACGGGGAGGTTTGGCTCGCAGCTGGGACCATGCCCTTGCTCTTGACTGGTTCAGACGTGCGAGAGCGGGGCCTGCCTTTGCCTCTCGACCACATGGAGTGGCCTCGTGCGCTGCTGGTTGGTGTCTGTGGAATTACTTCCCAGGGAACAGCTGGATTACTTCCCAGCTGTTAGCGGGTGCAGCTTCAAGCGGACACTCCCACACGCGTGAGTGTCTGTACCTTAACCACCCGCCAAGTCCAGGCTTGGAAGTCACTGCAGCAGAGGACAGGGCCCTCTGCTTGGAGCCCCTGACCCCAGGTCAACTGCTCGATGGCACAGACACCGTGCGGTCTGTCTGGGAGGAGGCTGAGTCAGCACCGCCTCTCCCCGCTGAGCACTGTGTTCAGGAGCCGGCCAGGAGCCAGGTGGGCTGAGTGTGACTCTCACGGTCAGCACCTGCGTGACCTCTGGGCGGGGTATTCCACTTCCCTCTCTCCTAGAGGACGAGGGTGATGCAGGACATCGACTTTCCACGGTGGCCAGGTGATCCTGGTGAAGGTCCCGGAGCAGACCTCAGGGCCAGGGCTCCTGCGACCGAGCGCAGCACTCCCACGGGTAGCCGTGCACACGTCATCTCCCAAATGCTGGCCGTGCGGCTCGGCAAGTCAACTCAGCCCTTTACGTTCTTCACATGGTTCTCGTGGTCTGTGACCTCCAGGATGCACACAGGGCCAACCGTGAACTCCCCCTGGGGGCTGCAAGGTGGGCAGTGGAGTTTCAGGATCCAGGGCTGCGTCCTGGGCACAGCTCTCATGGCTCAGTGAGGGTCCCAGAGGTGCTCCTGAGAAGCTCTGCCGTGGAGAACCCCCCCCACACGACTGAGGGTCCCAGAGGTGCTCCTGAGAAGCTCTGCCATGGAGAACCCCCCACACACACGACTGAGGGTCCCAGAGGTGCTCCTGAGAAGCTCTGTCATGGAGAACCCCCCACACACGACTGAGGGTCCCAGAGGTGCTCCTGAGAAGCTCTGCCATGGAGAACCCCCCCACACACGACTGAGGGTCCCAGAGGCGCTCCTGGGAAGCTCTGCCATGGAGAGCCCCCCACACACGACTGAGGGTCCCAGAGGCGCTCCTGAGAAGCTCTGCCATGGAGAACCCCCACACACGACTGAGGGTCCCAGAGGTGCTCCTGAGAAGCTCTGCCGTGGAGAACCCCACACACACGACTGAGGGTCCCAGAGGCGCTCCTGAGAAGCTCTGCCGTGGAGAACCCCCCCCACACGACTGAGGGTCCCAGAGGCGCTCCTGAGAAGCTCTGCCATGGAGAACCCCACACACACGACTGAGGGTCCCAGAGGCGCTCCTGAGAAGCTCTGTCATGGAGAACCCCCCACACACGACTGAGGGTCCCAGAGGTGCTCCTGAGAAGTTCTGCCATGGAGAACCCCCACACACGACTGAGGGTCCCAGAGGTGCTCCTGAGAAGCTCTGCCATGGAGAACCCCCCACACACATGACTGAGGGTCCCAGAGGTGCTCCTGAGAAGCTCTGCCATGGAGAACCCCCACACACGACTGAGGATCCCAGAAGCGCTCCTGAGAAGCTCTGCCATGGAGAACCCCACACACACCCACAACTGAGGGTCCCAGAGGCGCTCCTGAGAAGCTCTGCCATGGAGAACCCCCACACACACGACTGAGGGTCCCAGAGGTGCTCCTGAGAAGCTCTGCCATGGAGAACCCCCACACACGACTGAGGGTCCCAGAGGTGCTCCTGAGAAGCTCTGCCGTGGAGAACCCCACACACACGACTGAGGGTCCCAGAGGTGCTCCTGAGAAGCTCTGCCGTGGAGAACCCCCCCCACACGACTGAGGGTCCCAGAGGCGCTCCTGAGAAGCTCTGCCGTGGAGAACCCCACACACACGACTGAGGGTCCCAGAGGCGCTCCTGAGAAGCTCTGCCATGGAGAACCCCACACACACGACTGAGGGTCCCAGAGGCGCTCCTGAGAAGCTCTGCCATGGAGAACCCCCCACACACGACTGAGGGTCCCAGAGGAGCTCCTGAGAAGCTCTGCCGTGGAGAACCCCCCACACACGACTGAGGGTCCCAGAGGTGCCTCCTGAGAAGCTCTGCCATGGAGAACCCCCCACACACGACTGAGGGTCCCAGAGGCGCTCCTGAGAAGCTCTGCCATGGAGAACCCCCCACACACGACTGAGGGTCCCAGAGGTGCTCCTGAGAAGCTCTGCCGTGGAGACCCCCCACACACGACTGAGGGTCCCAGAGGTGCTCCTGAGAAGCTCTGCCGTGGAGAACCCCCCACGCACATGACTGAGGGTCCCAGAGGCGCTCCTGAGAAGCTCTGCCGTGGAGAACCCCACACACACACACAATGGAGCGGTGACTTGGACCCAGACCCCACGTGCTCCCCACAAAGGCCCTGAGAGCGCAGAGGGAATACTGCTTGACCTCTTCCGTCCAGGGAGCCAAGGAGTGGACTTGGAGCAAGTCACAGTGTCTGAGGACCCATGCATTGGCAGAAAAGACATAAGACTGAGGGAATTTGCTGTGTTCCTGAATCCCAAGAGCTGTTTCCTGCAGCCATTCATCTTCTTATTTTCGTGTGATGAATGAGGAATTGCCGTGTTGGGACGGGTCGCGGTGAATGCTGGTGGTCCCTTCCAATGACGCGGTCGGAGAATCACCCGACCTCGGAGTGCCGGCGTCTCGTGGGGAGCTCTGCAGCGTGGGCCCTCCCTTCAGACGGCTCTGCCTGCTGCAGCCCGTGGCCTGTGCCATTGGCGGTCAGCTGTGGAAATCAAGGCTGGCGGGGTCGTGACTGAACGCGGAGGGGAGCCTGGGGAGATGGAGGGTCCCGCCATCGTGCCAGTCCTGCCCAGGAGCCTCCCTGCAGCCTCGAGCACGTGTGCTGCAGGGGTGGCCCTGCGTGGCCCTGCCTGGTCCCAGCCCCTGTGGTCACTGCGTTCAGAATCTGCTCTGCCACCCTGAGGTGCAGTGACCGAGGCAGGAGTCAGTGCAGGAGGACTCACCTCCCCACTGGACGGACACGTGCCGCAGCCGTCTGCCCTCAGCCAGCGCCTCCCCGCTGCTCTGGGAAGAGGGGTCCTCACGTCCTTTGAAAAGATGCGCAGTGTCCGAGAAGTGCGCAGAGTCTGGACATCTCACTTCAAAGTAAGCAGGGTGGGGCCTCCTGAGTCCCTTGCCAGACGGCTGCCCCCCCAGAGGTGTCTGGAGACTGACCGTCACATCATGCCAGGAATTTTCTGCAGGTCATTCACAGGCTTAATAGAAGCGAGTTCTACAGAAGCTTGAAACTGAAATGGACACAGGCCAAGGAGCGCCGCAGGGCCTGAGCATGGGCGTTGGGGTCCCTCCCACAGGCGTCCGCGCACAGCTCCGATGCTGGCCCGCAGCGTGGACGTGCTGACCCGGTGGAGATGCACATCCAGCTTCAGTTCTCTTGCTGGTGAAGCGCAGGGAGCAACACTCTCCTAGAGGAACATGTCCTGCAGGAGGGCGGGGAGAGCTTGGCCCAGCACACAGTCAGGGCCTGGTGGAGACTTCTGCTGCCCGGGGCAGTTCCACCACCTGCTCACGGTCAACCAAAATGCCTGCCGGCCTTCACCCTCCTCCCTCACTCTGAAGAAGGTTCTAGAGTGGCCAGCGTCATTCTCACCAAGACTCAGAGCTGCCTGATCCCACCCTCAGGCTCTGTGGGGAGAAGCAGATGGACTGGGATAACCTCCAAACCACTTTGGGAATGACCCTGGTGACCCAGGGGAAGATCTGAAGGGAGGCATCCGGCTGTGACACCGACTGGTTACTGGGGACCAAGGTGGACTGTGGCGCCCTCCGTGGTCATCCACAGCTTGCTCCTCCAGGTCGGCATCACCCCTCCAACCTGTAGGGACCAAGGTGGACTGTGGCGCCCTCCGTGGTCATCCACAGCTTGCTCCTCCTGGTTGGCATCGCCCCTCCAACCTGTAGGGACCAAGGTGGACTGTGGAGCCCTCCATGGCTCATCCACAGCTTGCTCCTCCAGGTCAGCATCACCCCTCCAACCTGTAGGGACCAAGGTGGACTGTGGAGCCCTCCATGGCTCATCCACAGCTTGCTCCTCCGGGTTGGCATCACCCCTCCAACCTGTAGGGACCAAGGTGGACTGTGGAGCCCTCCATGGCTCATCCACAGCTTGCTCCTCCGGGTTGGCATCGCCCCTCCAAAATGTTGGGACCAAGGTGGACTGTGGAGCCCTCCATGGCTCATCCACAGCTTGCTCCTCCGGGTTGGCATCACCCCTCCAACCTGTAGGGACCAAGGTGGACTGTGGCATCCTCCGTGGTCATCCACAGCTTGCTCCTCCTGGTTGGCATCGCCCTCCAACCTGTAGGGACCAAGGTGGACTGTGGAGCCCTCCGTGGCTCATCCACAGCTTGGTCCTCCTGGTTGGCATCGCCCCTCCAACCTGTGGGGACTAGGAGACCCACCTTCTGGTGCTGACGAGCCTCCCTTTCCCCACTGGAAAGCCAGCCTTGACTTCCGCATTTCCTGTGGGCTTAGAGTCAGGAGTCAGCGGGCTGACGAGCTGGGATCCTGAGCTGTTCTCGCAGATGCGTTCCCCAGTGCCTGGCTGGGGCTGTGGAGTGCTGAAATTACCAATTTCATGAAATTGCTTTTGATGTCGGGTAAGATGCTATTTTTATTGAACACAGCAATTGCCGCCCCAGTTTTAGGAGGACAGTCTCTTCCTCTTGATGATCCTATTTAGTTTCAGATTTGTGTTTGGGGAAAGTAGTTATTACACAGTTTTGGAGCCCCTTGAGCAGAAATTGCCAGGGAAAGAGTCTCTGGGCCAGGAAGCCAGCGTAAGCATTTCAGCTGTTTTCTGAGAGGCACAGCAAACCTTTCAACCTCAGTGGGTTATTGCAGGTTGTTTACCGCTTTTCTCAGGAACTTGCGAGAGCCAGCAGGCTCACAGGAGGCACAGCTGCATTGCACGTTGGTCTTTATTGTGCAGTTTACTTTGGAATTCACTTTGCCTGAGCATCAACTCACAGATAACACCGATCTCTGTGCAGGCTTCGTTTTTTATTCATGTCAGAGAATAAACCCTTCCCATGTCATGAATGTGTGCTTGCACCTGTGAAGAGCAGAAACAGATGAGATTAAGCCAGAAATGAGAACTTAATGGTAGGTACAAAGGCGCAGAAGCTAAGAAGGAAGAGTGCTGGAGGTAAAGCAAGACGGTTGATAGAATGTGACCAAATAAAACCAAGAAGGAGGACAGAAATCAAAGGGCAGGTGGTCCAAGCCAGCAGAGCGGGAAGGAAGCTCCTGCTCTCCCAGGCACCCAGGCTCTCTGCGCCCTGAGCCCATCTCTGGGGCTCCCTGGAGGAGTGGAGCGCAGCCCTGCTTGCGGTCGGTGAGGACCCTGCCGCTCGCGTGCCTCAGCTCACGTGAGCCGTGCCACCGTGGCCGTGTGGCAGGTTCTGTTGCAGGAGGACCTGAGGTGTGCTCAGCCACACCTGGGAGGCGGGCCTGAGGCTGGAGGCTGCCTCTGTGCCGCCATAAAACCACACCCCAGGCGCTGGCCCTGCGTGGTCTGACGCCGGTGCCCTCACGCCTCGACCCTTGGCCTTCTGCCAGCTCCAGGTACACGCCCTCAGCCCTGGCTGCTGGCCAGCTCTGCTGTACGTGGGCCGGCGGGACTCAGGACCACCTGCGGCTCCGTGTGAGTGACCTCTGAACTGCCGTGTTGATGAAGAGGGCAGGTTTCTCAGGCCTCATTAATTCAGAATCGTATACACAAGTTAATTCGCCTGGTTCTGAGTCAAATCTGAATTACTTTTGGATCGAATTAATAATGGCAGAACCCCAATTCAAGCTGGCAAAATAAATAAGTACAAAACTCACGTGTTAGGCCATGAAGTGACGTTCAGAGGTGAAAAGGTTGGACTATGAGACCTCTGACTTCATCAGTGGGTTAATCCACTTGATAGATTAATGATTTGAATGGACAGCTGGGTGGTTACCTGGTGCAGATAGGGTGTAGCTGGAGGAAGTGGTTCACAGGATGGGGTGGGTGGACAGCCTTGGGAACTTTTCAGTCCCCAGCCTCTTCCTCCCTCACTGCCTCCCGCTGCCTCGAGCTGAGTAGCTTTCTTCCACCACGCCCTTCTGCCATGATGTTTCTGCCTTGCCACAAGCTTAAGTGCAGTGGGACCAGTGGACCATGGACCAGACTGCTAAACCCTTTCCTCCTCTAACCTACCGTTTGTGGGAATTAAGTTAGCAGAGCTGTTTTGGAGAGCAGTTGGAAATTCCTCAAGACATTAAAAATAGAACTCGTATCCAGTAGGCCCATTCCTGGGTATATATCCAGAGATATGAGATGAGTGTTTCAAAGCAATGTCTGCACTCCATGTCCATCACAGCATTATCCACGGTGACCAAGAGGCGAGATCAACTCAAGAACCCTCTGATGATTGCATAGAGGAGATGTTGCACACACAGTGGGATTCTGTTCAACCGTCCCAAAACAGGAAGTCCCACCCAGCAGGAGAACACGGGCGAATCTTGAAGACACTGCTGTTTTTGGTGCACATTCATCATTCAGAATGGGGGCTTCACTGTGGAATGTTGGTGCATGCATATAGCATTATCCGATCTGTTTCACTGCCTGGTAACTCTCACAACTCTCTTTCCCACCCCGCTGGTCTCCCTTCCCCGCCCCTGTTTCACCTCCTTTTCCTCCCATACCTTGCAAGGGTGATGGAAATCATACCACACTCATCTTAGTCTGGCTTATCTCACTTAGACCCATGTTCTCCAGTGTTATTCATTTTCCTGAAAATGACATGATTTTGTTCTTTACGGCTGAATAAAACTCCACTGTGTATATACACCACATTTTCTTTGCCTATTCATCTGTGGATGGAAACCTAGGCTGATCCATAACTAGGCCATTGTGAGTTATTCTGGGATAAACTTGGGAATGCCTATATCTCTAAAGCATGCTGACTTTAACGCTCATGGATGAATACCAAGGAGCAGTAAGTGGATCTGTTTTTAGTTTCTTGAGGAACCTGCGTATGGACCTCTAACTTGGCTGTGCTGACTCACATCCCCACCACAGCGTGGGAGTTCCCGGCCCTACGCTCTCTCCTGCAGCCGTTGCTTGTGTGTGCTTGGTGATTGCCACGCTAACTGGGGCGAGATGGAATCTCTGTGGTTTTTATTTTGGCGTTGAGCTTTTTGAGTTCTTTATGTCTTCTGGATGTTAGTCCCCTGCTGGAAGAGTGGCTGGCAAAGATCTGCTACCAGTCTGTGGGTTGTGTCTTCACTCGGTTGTTTCTTTGCTGTGCAAAAGCTTTCTAATTTGGTGCTGTTATGGCTTAGGTGTGTTGTCCCCCAAAAGCTCACGTGAGAGACAATGCAGGTCTGGAGGAGAAATGATTGGGTTATAGCTTTAACCTGATTAGTGGGTGGGATTAACTGAGGCAGGTGGGGTGTGGCTGGAGGAAGTGGTTCACTGGGGGCATGGCTATGGGGGTATATTTTGCTTCTGGAGAGTGGAGTCTCTGTATTTCTGCTTCCTGATCACCATGTGAGCTGCATCCCTGTGCCACACTCTTCCACCATGATGTCCTGCCTCACCTTGAGCCCCAAGGAAGGGAGGCTGCTGCCTATGAATTGAAGCTTCTGAAAGAGCGAGCCCCTAAATAAGCCTTTCCTCCTCTACGGTGGTTCTGGTCAGGGCCTCTCATCACAGTGGTGAAAAGGCTGACTGAAACAAGGACCATCCCACTGATTGATTCTGGCCGTTATTTCCTGAGTTGAAGGAATCCTGTCCAGGGAGTTGTGGCCTGAACCTAGATGTTGAAGTGTTTCCCCTACTTTTTTCTTCTAGCAATTGGTCTATTTTCCAGGAGTTTGATCCATTTTGAGTTGAATTTTCTATAGGATGTGAGGAAGGGATTTACACATATATCCAGTTTTCCCAGCGCTGCTGTTTGAAAGGCTGTCTTTTCTCCAGTGTATGCTTTTGGCACCTTTGCCAAGTACGAGATGACTGCAGCCGTGTGTTGTTCTTCTGTTCCATTGGTGCACGTGTCTGTTTTTGTTAGTGTAGCTTCATAATGTAATTGGAAATCGGGTCTTATCATGCCTCCAGCATTGATCTTTTTGCTTAGGATTGCTTTGGCTAGTTTGGATCTTTGTTCTTCTGTGAAAGTTTTAGGATTGTTTTTTCAAGTTCTATGAAGAAAATCATTGGTATTTTGATGGAGGTTACATTGACTCTGCAGATCACTTTTGGCAATATGGCCATTTTAATAATATTAATTCTGTTTATTCGTAAACATAGGAGGTCTTTCCGTTGCCTGGTGTCTTCTTCAGTTTATTGCTTCAGGTTCTATGATTTTAATTGTAGAAGTCTTTCACCTGCTTAGTTAGGTTTAGTTCTAGCTTTCTATTTTTTTATTTGGAGGCTATTGGGAACGAAATTGTTTTCCTGGTTTCTTTTTCAGCAGATTCATTATTGGTGAACAGAAATGCTATTGGTTTTTGTTATGTTGATTTTGTAACTTGCTACTTGGCTGAATTTGTCAGTTCTAGAAGAGTTCTGGTGGAACCTTTCTAAGTATAGGTCCATGTCATCTGCAAATAGGGATTATTTGCTTTTTTTCTTTCTTATTTGCATCCCTTTGATTTACTTCTTTTGCCTAGTGCTCTGGCTAAATTCTCAAGTACTGTATTGAAAAGGAGTGGTGAGAGCGTTCGATCTTGTCTTGTTCCTGATCTAGAGGAAATGATCTTTTTCCCATTCAATATGGGGATGACTTAGGGACGGCCATATACAGGCTTTGTGCTGGTGCGTACGCTCCTTCTATCTCTACATTCCTCAGGGGTCTTATCATGAAGGGGTGAAGGCTTTTTCTGCTTCTATTGAGAGGACCATATGTTTTTGGTCCTTGATTCTATTTATGTGGTCCATTCTGTTTATTTGAGAATGTTGAGCCATCCCTGGGTGAAGCCAGCGTGATCATGATGTGTGATTTGAATGTGTTATCGAAGTCACTTTGCACATATTTGATTAACGACTTTTGCATCTATATTCTTCGAAGATGTTGGTCTATGATTTTGTTTTCTTAGCATGTCCTCACAGGTTTTGGTATCAGCCGATACTGGCTTCGTGGAATGGGTTTGGGAGCGTTCCCTCCCTTTCTGTTTCAGGGAATAATTTCAGGGGTAATGGTGCTGCTTCTTTGAAGATCTGGTAGCATCCAGCTGGGATTCCATCTGTTGCTGTGCTTTACTTTCCTGGGGGCTCGTCACAGCTGCTTCCATCTCGGCGCTTGCTATTGGTCTGTTCAGGTTTTCTGTGTCCTCTTGGTTCGGCTTTGGTAGCTTATATGTCTATATATTTGTCCACTTCTAGATTTTCCAATTTATTGTAACGTCAGTTTTCAAGAGAGGCTGTAATGATTCTCTGAATTTCAGTGATGCCTGTTGTAATAGCCCCTTTCTCTTCTCTAGTTTTATTAATTCAACTCTCTTTTAATCAGTTTGCTTAAGTGTTTGTCACTCTTGTTTATCTTTTCAAACAAACAACTTTGTTTTGTTGATCCTTTGTATTACTTTTTAGTCTCTATTTCATTAATTTTAACTGTTCTTTGTTATTTCTTTCCTTCTACTAGTTTTAGGATTAGCTTGTTCTTGTTTTTCTAAGACCTTTAGATATATCTTTATTTATTTGAGATCTCTGATTTTTTCAATGAAGGCACTCATGTCTTTGAACTTCCCTCTGATAACTGCCTTAACTACATCCCACAAATACTGGTATGTTTTGTTTTCATTTTCATTTGATTCTAAGAAAACTTTAATTTCCCCACAATTTTTAATGACCCCTCATCATTGTTTACACAGTTCTCTTGAATATTCCTGTCTTTCCCTTGTGTTTGTAGAGTTCCTTTAAGTATCTTCTGCAGTGCAGGCATAGTAATCATGAATTTAGTTTGTGCCTATCTTCAACTGTTTTTATTTCTCCTTTGATTCTGCAGGATAGCTTTGCTGGGTATAGTATTCTAGGACTTGAAACTCATCATTCTGTCCCTTTAGAATTTCTGTGGAGAAATCTGCTCTAAATCTGTATAAGTGCCATGGTGCTTCTCTCTTGAAGCTTTTAAGGTACTTTATTTGTTAAGTATTTTGGCATTTTAACTATAATACACAGTGGAGCTGTCTTTTCTGGTCATGTCTACTTGGAGTTCTAAATGCCTCCAGCAACTCCATATCTGTCTCATTCACAAGATTAGGGAAAACTTCTGCTATTATTTCACTGAAAAGGTTTTCTATGCCGCTAGTGTATACCTCCAATCATTCCTCGAGACCTATGAGCCTTAGGTTTAGCCTTATGTTGTTCCAGAGCTCTTAAGTCTTCTGTTCATAGTTTCTTCCTTCCTTCCTTTCTTTCTTTTCTCCTTATGACTGAATGTTATAATCAACCTCTTTGTCTTCCAGCCCTGTTGTGATTTCTTGTGCCTTATCTAGTCTGTTGGTGAGGCTATCTGCTGAATTTGTATTTGTTTTTTGAGTTTTTCATTTTCAAGATTTATGTATGATCATTTTGAAGAATCTCTATCTCCTCTTGAATCACTCTTTTAGAACCTATATTTTCTTCTTTGGTTCATTTCTTAGTTTTTCTTTTAATTCTTTGATCATTTTAACAATCAACTTATTGAACTACTTTTCCAGAATTTTTACCACCTTGATATCCATGATATTCAGGAATTGGGGAGTTTGGAGTTTTGGAGGCATGATGTTGGCTTGTTTTTTCATGTTTCCTGTGATACCATGTTGTTGTTTGCTCATTTGTTGTAATGTTCTCTTCTTCTGTTTTGTGAGATTCTTTTACTCTTTTAATCAGCGTCTCTTTACAATGTGCCCTGGGTAGGGTGTATCACAATGTCAGGTCCACAATTAGCAATGAACCAGATGAAGTCACCAGCACTCTTTTGAGAAAATAAACCAAGAGTAACCATGGTAAGAGAACCATATATAAATATGCAATAAAAATTTATTAATAATGATTTCTATAACTCTACTAACCAAATGATAAGATTGGGCAAAAAACGATATGGAATAGGCTCATAGGTTGAGTTGTACAAGCATTTATACATTGACATAGTTGTGACATGGTATATTTCAATTATTTCTTTGTTACACTTACCTGATTTATCAGACAGCTTTGGAATATGTTGAATAAGATTCTCAATTGGAAATGATTAGGGAAAACTGATCTTTGAAATATGTCTACACTGCACAGAGCCACTCAATTCTTGTATAAATCAGAACAGACTCTGGGTTCTTCTCTAGCTTTAATGAGTATATAGATCACCTGGTGACCTGTTAAGAAAAGCTTCCAACTCAGTAGTTCTGGGGCCGGGCCAGAGAACCTATGATTTTAACCAAGCTTCTAAGTGATTCCAATATCACTGGATCATGTACCACACTTCAGTTGCTGTGGCAGGAGGTTGACTCTGAAATCCAGTGCTTGGGCACTTGTCTCTGTGTGCAGCTCATGATTGTGACTGATGTGGGTCAATGAGATACGCAGCTGTTTGGAGCTGCTCAGGACCCATATCAATGGAGAGTCTACCATCTTGATGTTCTGCTTCTAAAGGATGGAAACAAGAAGGTTGGAAAACTGAGCCCCCACTTAAATATTTTGGCCTCAAGGTGTCACATGTCCCTAAAATCACATTTTGTTAGCTAAAGCTCATCCTGTTGGCTTGTCTAACTTCAAGGGAACAACAAAATGTAGTCCTCTGTATATTTCAAACATCCTTGATCCCAAAATCCAAAGTGCTGCAAAATCCAAAATTTGAGCTCTGATGTGATGCCCCAAGTGAAGAATTACACACCATGAAACTGTTTCCTGCACATTTAAAAAAACTGTATAGAATCACCTTCAGGCTGTGGGTGTAAGGTGTATGCGAAGCATAAATGAATTTTGTTGTTAGATTTGGGTTCCGTACTCCCCAGGATAACTCACTATGTAATGTACCCATTACAAAATCCAAAAACATCTGCAATCTGAAACATTGCTGGCCCCAAGCACTTCAGATAAGAGATGCTCCGCCTGTGTTAGTTTAGTGCACCTTAGTAACTGAGGAGGGCTTTGTCCTGTGGCTCTGTTGGATTTCACTGAGCTTCACAGCAAAGATGTCTGCATTCAGGTTTTAGTTCCATACTTCAAGTCATAGGGGACTTAGGCCTGAGTTCTCTTCCTCCTCACAGGCTGATAGAGTTTGCAGCTAAAAGGAACAGTAGAAGGCACCACCGGTTCTTTAATAAACGGAGAATTAGAGCTTAACCATAGTGAGCACTTGGTTCCCGGGTGTTGGGGCTTCCGCTCACAGGTTTTCCATGGCACCACCTTTCACCTTGAACCTGCGACGTGGCAAAGAATGGATCATCCCTACAGGGACCACATTGTCCACATGCTTGATTATAAGCATGATCTTGTAAAGAACTCCTCGCCTGGTTTTAAAACAGGAGAATCAGAACTGGCTTTAGGTGCTGAGGGCTGAGACTCCAGGTGGCTCCAGTGGTTTATGGACACCAGGGGCCATTTTCTTTTAATTGGAGGATATCTCTTTTAGTCAGTTTTTGCCACTGTAACCAAAAGACCTGACCAGAAAGAATTTAAGGAGGAACATTTTATTGGGGGGCTCGTGGGTTCCGAGGTGCGAGTCCATAGATGGCCAATTCCATTCTTGGGGGCTGAAGATGAGGCAGAACATCATGGTGGAAGGGTGTGGGTGAGGGAAGCAGCTCGGAACCGTGCCCCAGGAAGAACAGAGAGCTCAGTGTAACAAGGACAGAATATAAACCCAAGGCACCTTCCAGGGACCACCTCCTCCAGCCCCTCCCGACCTGCCTACGGTCACTGCCCGCAGCCGCATCAGGAGACCATTGCCCTGAGTAAGTGCATCGCTCCCCCTCTGAACAGCCCTGCATCCTCGCACACTTACACTCATGGGAGACGCACGACAGTGTCCAGCAGAACCCAAGGCCTGTTTATACTCACGTGCTCACAAGTGACAGCATCAGAGGATGGGGCTGATCATTCCCCAATCTGGCAGGTCACGGAGTCTACGCGTTATCATAAAGAATTTCCACTGATGGGTGGTGGATGATACCAGCAGTCAGAACACACGCCCATTCGTCTTTGCACGACGTGCCAACAGAAATGCCCTGAGAGGCAGGAACAAGCCCTGATGTTGCTGGCAACGTGGAGGATGTGTCTCTGAAGAGTTCGCCCGTTGCTCTGCCAGGCCTTGATCTGTGCAGTTCCCGTGCGGTTCCTGAGTCGCAGCCGGTGATGCCAGGGTGGGTCTGCACTCCTCCTCCTCCTCGGTGACTGACTTGGCGGGTTGGAAGACCTGGGCTCGCAGCCCATGCCCACCCTGAGCCCGCTGCCTGCCCTTGGGTGAAACATCAGTCTCCCGCCCTGGCTTTCCACTCTTGCCATGAGAAGACAATCTGCTCAGCAGGGCTGCCGAGGACCAGAGGCAACGGAAGCTCCCAGCAGGGGCCCGAGACCTGGGACGATTCCCAGAGGCTTGTGGAGGGGACTGTCGTGCCTGCACTCTGGGTTTGGGCTCCTGCCTCTTCCCTCCACCGCCACCCGCCATACTGTTGGCCTACGTATTGCCTCTTTGAAAGGAATCATAAGCTTCTATCTGAAAGACAGGGTGGGCACAGGGCTCTTCTGCGGGCATCCTTGCTGTCTAAGGCGAGGGGAACATCCGCCCAAGCTTGAAGTCTTTTCTATGTGCCTGTCTTCTCCCTTCCATCTCAAAAGGAGCAGCATGGCCATCTGAGACACTGAGTCCCCAACCAATTCCATCAAACCTTTGATTTTCCAATCACGTTGTGGGTTTCTGTCAAAGTAGATTATCCTGTGTTCAAGTACACAGCTTAAGGTCCTTGGGCTTGGACTTCGTTTAATGACTGGGTATTTATTTTTGCTGTACAAGCTTAAGCTGAAACTATTCTCCCTGGCAAGTTCTGGGCTCCCTGTTATGGATCTTTAGTGCCTGTTGTTAGCAACACTCGGATGAGGCCATGCCTTAATTTTTACTTAAATAATGGAACTCATCCATCAAATTTCACACAGCCTTTTTGAGATGGTCAGTGTTTAGCAGTGCTCAAAAAATAAATTCCTGTTCTGAACCTGTTTGATTCCAGAGCAATTGCCTTTGGCTCTGACCTGCAGTGAGTGCTGAAGAAGTTGCCGTGAAGGAGGTTCTGTTTATTGAGATTTCTGACCCTGAGCCGGGAGCATGCTGTGCTGTTCTCTGCTAGACCGGAGTTAGTGTCGTGCCTCTCTCAAGATGAGCCCCCCAGTGAAGTCTCACGGGGGCACTCTGGGGCTTCGCTCTGTGCCATCTTCTGTGCCACACCCCGACAACACTGCAGATGCCCGCGGTTTTCTGTTCACCCTAAATATGGCTGCCCAGGAACTTGTGAAGACGCCCCAGTGTCTTTCTGCTACCAGACCACAGGGCGGGAGCTGGAGGAGGTTAAATGATCAAGTCTGATTCCAGAGCCTGCAGGAGGAGATCTTCATCAACTGTCCTGAAGAAGGGCCACGTCACTCCCCATCCTGCCTGACGCCTCGTGATGGTCACTGAGTTGCCACCTGGCTGCTGTAGGACAAGTGACCCCAAACTCACAGGCTTAGCGGCTTCGGTGTCACCCGTGGCTACTGGAGTCTGGTCGACCTCGACAGGCTTCTGGGTGTGGTTGGACAAGACTGGGCGAGACCCTGCTGAGGCTCGATCCCTCCCTGGGGCAGTGTGGGAGGTGGGCCCCTGGGAGGTTTGGGCCCTGGGGACAGAGGCCTCCCGAGTGGCTCATGCTGGCCCTGGGGGCAGGGGTGCCCCCTCCCAGGGGCTGGACTCCTGCTCCAGCAGGCCCTGACACGGTGCCTCGCCTCTTGGTCCCTCTGGCCCTTCTTTTTTGCCATGCATGGAGCAACATGTGGCCCTCCCTAGTGTGGCTGCCCAGTCTCGGACGTGCAGCCGCTCTTCTCTGTAAGCCACTCAGCTCCTTTCCTGGTATCGCAGCAGCAATGGTGGGAGACAGTTGCGCCTCGCACTCTGGGCTCAGGTCACAGGGAGACAGCTTCCCAGGCCCAGCCTTCTCCGGGTCAGCAGCAGGACTCAAGAGGACCTGCAGAGCTCTTCAGGACTGGGCTCGGGTCACCTCTGCCCACGTAGCACTGGCCAACACTAGTCACGTGGACCAGACCAACATCAGTGTGGCAAGAAGGACGGAGACCGAGCTCTGGGAAGGGCGGGCTCCATGGAGTCCCCAGAATGGCAGCGTCTGCCGGGTCCTTCCTGGTCTTCTGACTGTCCAGGAAGGCCGCTGGTTCTGAGCATGCACTAAAAGCACTAGGTCAGTAGGTGAAGTTCACCTGGATTAAAGTTCTATCATTTCAACACTTTTCACCAGAGAAACCGCAGAGGTGGAGAGACCTGCACCCCGAGAGCAGGGCTCAGTGTGCACCGTGGTGCCCTGAACGGAACTGAGGTGGACGGGGCCCACCAAGTCCAGAGGGTCCAAGGCTCATCGTCCTCTGAGGAGAAGTGGCAACCGTGCGTTGAGAACCCTTCTTTAAAAGCCCTTTGGATGCCTTGAGTGGCAGAGCTCGTTAAGAACAAAGTGGCAGCCATGTCTTTAAAGGTGCGGGTGGTGCTCCTGCGGTCTGACCACTGCGGAGGCGCGGCTCTGCCAGGAGCAAGAGGCGCTAAGTCGACTGGCGTCAGGTCCAGGCGAGACACAGCAGAGACGGCAGCAGCGAGCAGCGGAGGTGCTGAGGTCAGAGAGGAGGCAGCAGGCAGCGAGGGTCCTGCCCAGCTGAGAGAGGGAGCTGGTCCCCAGACCACAGGCGTCAGAGGGCACAGGCCAGGAAATCCCAGCGACTTGGGCAGAGCTGAAGGGAGAGTGGGAAGACGCAGGGAGCTCACCAGCAAGGCCGCCAGCACCCGGCTGGAGGGGCACTGTGGCACTGTGTGTGGGCGGGCATTGGCGCCCCGGGAGGGTCTCGCTAAGGAGCCTGCGTTGACAGACGGTCACCGTCTTCCAAGGCCAGTCACGCTTTGGGACCAGCTGGATGGAGGGATTTTGCTCCACCCTTTTGACCAGTTCTTCTGGTGGCCTCGGGGAAATGGCCACTAGCCCTGGCAAAAATAAGGAAAGGGGAACAACCAGAGGACAAATGCCACTCCACCCCCGCCCTCACCAGGGTGCCAGGACGGCAGAAGGGGCAGGGATCCTGGGACCCGCCTCCCATGGAGAGCCCCAGTGGCGTGGCCAGTTGGTTTTACTTTCTGGCTCCGTGCAGAGCCGACCACAGCTCGGGCAGTTCTCTCCACCTGCTGGGAGAGGGGTGGATTTCTTTATCCCGCATCAGTGCCGAAACGTGGAGCTAGGTAAATTCAGCTAAGACATTAAGTTCCACTCAGATGTTTTTTTCTCTTTTCTTAACTATACAAATCCCACGGAAAATAAGATTTTCATGTCTTAATTGTGATACCGAAAGTGTCTTTTATTCTCAGCATGCTTGAGATAGCAAAGTAATTTTCAAACTGAATGTGATTGTCTCAGACAGTCATGATTCAAATATTTAATCTAAAGGGAAAATTCCCAGTGCGCCTTTCTCATCTCTTCTCCGTTCTGTGGAGAATAAAAGCCTCGACTTTATATGATCTGATATTATTTCCATTATTGGCATTACGCTGTAGGCAAATATCCTTCACGAGGCGAAGACTGCCTCCCGCGTGCCGGGCAAGTTGGGCCTCACAAAGGCCCAGTCTGGCCCGAACAATAGGAGCCGCGGCCGCCCTGTAATCTGCGGGGAGTTTGATAACAACCATTCCCCTTTTACAGTGCAGCATTAAGATCTAATAGCAGATTCTCGGCACGCACAAAGTGTCTGTTTTCCTTTCAAAGCCTTTTCTCATTCAAAGATCAAATTTCCTATAGGCGAGTTGCTCTAACGGAGTGCTTTCAGGGGGCCTGTGCGGGTGGCAGAGTCCATAGACCCATCACCGGGGACTGGATGAAAGGGACCTACTTAGCCAGCCGCCGGAGTCTCCTTAGCACTGGGGAGAAAGTGTCACAGGCTGGCTCTCTCTGCTGCGTGGCTGTGTGTCAGTGTGTCCCAAGTAAGCAGTGTCCCGGCCCCAGCAGTTTGCCTCCAAGTGCGGCCTCCACGCAGTCTCCAACCCACCCCTCCCAGTCCTTCGCAGCCCTGATCTCTAGGGAAAGGGAGCCAGGAGTCTCATTTAAAAAGAAAGAGGTTCTGTGACTCTTTCAAACCTATGGGTTGGCTGGCTGTGCTGTGCTTGGTGCTTGGACCTGAGGTTGGCCCTCACAGATGGACCTCGTAACAGCAGCTGCCCCGGACCTGTGAGGCCATCTTCAGCCTCTGGCTCTCCGTCCCTGCCGCGGCAGCTCCCCTAGGCAACACAAGGGCGTCCCAGATCCTGCAGGCGGTGGTGGATCTTCTAGGAGATGCCCTGCCTCGACGGACCGTGAACCAGCCCGGCCCTGGCTGGAGGAAGTTCAGCTTCAAGCCACAGACATGTCTTTTGCACTTTTTCCTACGTCCATTTTTGATGATGTGTTATCTTTGTATAACTGGATTTTCAGCCACTGCCGAGATAAAAATCTGCAGGACAGTAACGTGGAATGAGGAGTAGACGTGCTATCTGATCTGATTCCAACCTTTACAAAGTCATGCACAACATTTTGTGAGGTTAGATGTATTTATATTTTATTACATTTTATAATCCTTCATAGACTTATATTTTATATATAAAAGTGACAGTTTATAACATTTTACATTTTGAATCATAGATATATATTTAAACAATTGTTAATAAATGGAAACGTTCAGTATTGTTCAGGCCTCAGCGGTCCTCAGGGCCCTCATGACCTTGTGAAGTTCGGGAACCTCTGGGGTAAGTCACGCATCCTGGGATATACATCACGGACACCTGTCCACCTGGCTCCACATGCCCTGTCTGTCCACAGTGCTTCCTCATCTTACCAAGGAATGCCAGAGCACAGGACGTGAGGACCAGCTTGGTGCAAAGTGCTTTCCTGAGGCCCCTTAGCGTCAGAGCGAAGGACCGGCCTGGGCTGGCGGCAGTGTTCTGACCTGGCCTCTCCCGTGTGGCTGGCCACTGTGCTTCTATTCTCAGCGGCCTTTCCCTGTCAGTGACAGAGGAAGAGGGCAGCCCTCCATATCTGCGGAGTCCCTAGCGGCCAGGCACTGTGCTGTTTGGGTCACTATTTTTATTTAATTTCAAGTACCCGCCATGATGTCTTCTGCCACTCTGAGTTCAGAGAGGTGTGAGCTGAGGTTGGAGAGGTGAATTCAGCACAGGCTGCCCAACAGCAGAACTCACTCTTAACCACTGACCACATGAGTGCTGAGGCTGACTTAGGCCCTTCGCATCTCCAACAGAGAGAAGTAACATCGGGTGTCCAGTTCCAAGGGGTCAGTACCACATGGGCTCTGGTGAAGTGTCAGCCTTCACTAGCAACCTGCCTCCAGGGCCCACAGGGGACCACTTTGGACCAGACCAGCAGTTGACCTCTAGGGACTCGGCCTCCTGCTGAGAGCCCCCCAGAGTGCCTCCGAGGTGGAGGACCGGAGGACCGGAGCCAAGGGGGTCAGGGGGCCAGAGGGGCCCAGCGGGCCACACACAGAGGCCGAGACGCAGAGGTCTGAGCCAGGGCCACCAGCACTGGGCGCTCCCCTTCCTGTGGCTCTCGGGCCTGCGCCCTTCTTCTACACAGGAGTGCAGTTTCCAGAGACAACCAGTGAACATAAAACACGGCTGCTTCTTCATACGGGAAGATCCTCCGACTCAAGGAAAATAGAAAAGGGATTATGTGCATTCAGGGAGAAAGAAGTCACAGGAGCCTGAGGAATCAGCCATCTGCCGATGAGAAGAGCAGAGTGACACGGGCCCTCGCCCGAGGGGCCCTGGGGTCATGGTCCAGCTCTGCAGTAAGGCAGGCGGGTACACCTGATTCAGGCTTCTGCTCTTGCCTGGAAAACAGCTAGAAGTGAAGGCAGGCCTTAACACAAGCTTGGTGCTTGCAACTTGTGGTGCTGGAATTGTTTGAGAAGAAACTTGGACAGCCACACGTATCCAGGGAAAATTTACATCAAATAGGAAAATGGATCAAAAGAAGCACCGAGTCTGCTTAGTAACGTAATGTGCCCTCTTGTTCTTGGGGACAAAGTCAGAAAAGACTGGCCAGAGGGCAGCCCGTTGAGTTATGTGCCTGGTTCTATCGCCCAAAGACAAGTCTGCGGAGGACTTGTAGCATGATTGCCGGCTCAGGGCTGTTCTTCAGGCACAGTTACCTGGGACCCCCTAGCTGCACAAGGAGCCCATCCGTCTACCTGAGGCCCTAAGCCTTCGGCAGTGCTGGGAGAAGGGCCACTCTGCCCATGGCCTCCAGCTCGCCGAGATTCCAGCAGCTGTGCTCGCTGCCCAGCACTTGACTGGACCCACACCCTTGGTCACGGTGGCCCTGGGGGAAGCCGCAGGCCGAGTGTCTGCGAGCACCAGGACCTGGAAGGGCCGCTCGGCGCAGCCCTTGGTCAAGACTGCAGGGGGCCTCGCGGGTCGGTTGCTGATGCGTCCTGCGCCTCTCTTGTTTGGCCAGAGCTGCAAGTCCGGTTTGGTTCATGTCAACTCATTTAAATGCCAAAAAGGTTCAGAGGGTTGGAGACACAGGGTCACTTGCACACCTTTACGTTCTCTGACCAGAGTTGTTTCACAGTCTTAAATCATGACTGTACCTGCTGCTTCCCCACCCCTTTCCCTGACGTGAGAGGGAAAAGTGATTTTCATAGCATGCTGGGATGAAGACATGCAGCCGGTCAAGCTGAGAGCCGAGCGGTGAGTGTCCAGACCTAAGATCACGTGCCGTCACGTCCCAGTTCCTCAGCTCTTCCTCCCAGGGAACGGGCCTCAGAGAGGGCCGTCCTCCCACGCCACCTGCACTGAGCTGTCCAACTCTCAACTCCCGTTCTGCTCTGCAGCTTGTTCCTCAGCAGTGTTCCTGTACTTACACCTTTGCAGGACGGATCACCTTCACTGTGGCTCTTTATGAGATGGCGCTTCCCTTTAACATCTTCTCCAGACTTCAGTTGATCTTTCACTTATCGGGGTGCCCTTCTCTGCTGGGGCTGAGCATGCTCGGGGGCTCGGGCCAGCGCTGCTTATTCTGATCCTGCCACGGAACACCTTGCTTCCCCCAGGTCTCCTCGGGGAAGGTCCCCTGTGGAGTGGCACCGTAATGCCTCCAGGGTGGCCCTTGTCTCTCTAGGACAGGCTTGGAAACCTTATTTTATGACAGATCGGCCAGTAAGAATTTTAGGTTTTGCAGGCCATGTGGTCTGCTGCCACGTGAAAGCAGGTGTAAGCAAATCGCTGTCTGTGCTCCAGTAAAACTTACGATAGCAGGTCCAATTAAGCTGTGTTTGGCCCATGAGGACAGATTTGGACCACAGGAATTCAGTTCGGATTCCATCTCCTAAATCACAAATTTTGGCTTTACATTTTTTGTAACGGTGGAGACGAGATTCCTTTTTAATCACGTTGTGTGTTCTCGTGAAAGGCAGGCACGTTCCGTCTTTGAAAGGGTCCGTTTTGGGGCTCTCCGCTCTGATCTTCTTCACAACCTACTGTCAGCACCTCTGAGAGCTTTGCTCCTGTTGGGATTCCTTTTCTCTATCTCTCCTTGGAAAACCCGTCCAAGGGGCTTCAGGTGGGGAGCAGGTGGCGCTGTGGAGGAGCTGCCAATCCTGACGCTGCCCTTTGCTAACTAACTGCGTGGTGCTGGCTCCTCAGAGTGCCAGCGTGCCTCTTCTGAGGACAGACGCTCCTCCCGGCTACTGGAAGGCAGACGTCCTAGCAGCAGGTGCTCTGGCTCCTGGCCCCGTCCCTTGCTGGCTGTGCTATCTATAGCAAGTCACTGACCTCCCCAGACTTGCGCGTCGGTGCTGGAAAGCGGAATGAGCCCTGCAGGAGCTGAAGGCGCTTTGCAGGTGCAGAGCCGCAGCCCGGGCGCTCATCGTTCTTGCAGGCGGCGGGTGCTTTGTGACTTCCAGACTGGGGCGTGTCTTCACCAACAGTGCCCGTCTGGACTGCTTGTCTTCTACCGTCAGGGCTTGGCTGCTTGAGAAACGGCGAGTTCATCTCCACATATGTGTTCTTTTTTAAAATTCTAAGATCTGTTCCGATTAGTTGTACGTGGCAGGTGAAGGCATTCATTCACTTTGATGGATCATTCATAAATGGAGTGAATCTCTCACTTTTCTGATGGTACAAGTTGCAGGATCACATGGGTCATGCAGTCACATGTGGACATGAGTCATGATGTCTGCTCACTCTACGTCCTTCCTACCCATACCCTAACCCTTCCCTCCCTTCCCTCCCCTCTACCTAAAGTACCTCTCTTCTTCCTGAGCCCCCACCCTATCGTGAGTTAGTATCCGCATATCAGAGAAACCGTTCGGCCTTTGGTTTTCTGGGGTTGGATTATTTCACTTAGCAGGATCTTCTCCCGCTCTGTCCATTTACCAGCAGATGCAGAGTTCCATATGCTTGAGCCTGAGACCAGGGGTGACATCCTTTGCAGCTACCTGAGGCCCCTTTGCTCAGTTTACGCTGTGGCTACATCTGGGGGCTAGAGGAAGGCATTTGGACTGTGAGACCCCAGCAGGGCCGTTCTTATTTTTTCCAGAGTGCTTATAAGTTGGCTGCTAAAGCACAATGACTCGTGAAGGACTGTATCTCGCTTCCATTCCGAAATACCTCACCCCGAGCTTCTCGTAACCCTTGTTTTCTTCCCTCCCTCCACCCAGAGAACCTCTGGAAGCAGTTTCTAGAACTCAGCGTGGAACGTGGGATGGATCACTGCAGTCCGTCTGCAGTCACAGGGGCACGCTCCCGCGTGGAAAGTCGGAACGCTGTGACTGGACGGTCAAGGGCTGGTAGGAAACGGGGCTGCGCAGCACAGCAGGAGGGCGTCGAGTGGCTTCCCGGCCCCGAGGGAGGTTCGGGGAGATGCGTCTCAGGCAGACTGGGCTTCTTACGCTGCAGCCTGTGGAAAGGCCCAGGTGGGTCTGCTTCTCGTTCCCCTCTAGGGAACCCATCTTTCTTTCTGGAAACTTCTCCTGAGTCATTCTCTAGTATTTGGGGTGTTTGCTAATTTTCCAAGGGTATCACACAATTTGGGGGGCATTCTCCCTTGGGCTTTGTTACCTAGGATTTACTTCCTGTTTGGGGGTTTTGTTTGACTTACGGTCCATAAGTCCACAGTCACTTGTGCCCGCTCTTTATTTCCACAAGTGGAGCGATTTCTGAGCGCTGAAGAACTGACCAAGTCTCTCAGAACGAGAGTGCCTCTTTTTCTCAAGGTGATACTCTCTTTGGGAAGGTCTTACCAAAATAAGCATCCTCTCTGGGCTGCACCTGGGGAGTCCTGTGTCCGTCACAGGCCAGGGGAGCGTGAGCGGAGGTGGTCAGCTCGTTCCCACGTGCGTTCTGCTGGGACACGTGGTCTTTGTAAATTTTGAGGTGGTGTTTTTAAATTTCACATGAAAGCAATCTAGATCAGAACCATCAAATTTTATCTGCAAAGGGACAGACAGTAAGTGTTTTGGGTTAGAGAACCATAAATCTCTGTCACAACTCTTAACTCTGGTGAGGGGAAAGTAGCCATGGGCAATCTGGAAATCAAAGCATGTGACTGTGTGTCAGAAATGGAGGGCGTTGGATTTGGCCCTGCGGTCTTAGGTCATAGCCCTGACCCAGCTGGTCACCTGCTCTGGTGGGAGTGGGGGGGGAGGGGTCAGAGCAGCCCCTCCGGGCCCTCTGCCCACATCACCATACCAGCCCTGAGCTGGTCAGCACCGTTCACTGTAGACCCCCATGAGCGGTGGAGCTGCCCGCGTGCCCCTCCCTGTCAACTCCGTCCCTGCAGCACTTACCTGGCCTCTGTGTCTCTAACTTAAGGGACATAAAATGAATCATGCATGCAAATAATTATCAGAATGTGTGGACACCAGTTCTCTAAGTCTGGTGGGCCACAGTGTGGATAGCGAAACAGCAGCCAGGGAGAAATCGGGGTGCACTCTGGGGCTCCAGTTGGCTTTATGTGATGGAGGGCTGCTGAAGAAGCTACGGGGTGATCGCGGGTCATGGGGAGCTGAGGGCTAGTGTGTGTGCAGATGTGGAGAGACCAATGTTGTTGACTCGTGTTGTGTGTAATGGGAGCTGGGTGCTGAATCTGCATAGCTCACCCACGTATTGGGATCAGAGGACTAGGTAGGTGACCAGTGCACATCTGGGTCCTGGGCTCTGCCTCGGGACTGGGCGAAGTGAGAGCAGAGAGACCTCAGTCCGGGCTGAGGACTGCAGACTGCTCACGTTTCCCGGATCAGCCTTCCAGGTCCGGCGTTTAAGAAAGCGTCCGAGGTACGGCTCACGCACTGTGAAATCTGCAAAACCAGTGCAGGTGTTGTTTCCTGCTTGTGTATTAGAGGTGACTTAAATTCCACTTAACAGCAAAGAAGCAGGATTCATCTTCAGGTCAGAGTCGATTCCATACAAAAACGTTGATTCCAGGTGCAGTTGTGCACTGGTGAGATAAGAGGTTGCTCCTCTGAGGCAGAGAGGGCTCGCGCTGGGTCTTCTGATCACCAGCTGGGTGGCCCTGGTTAAGGTGGCCCTTAACCTCCCTGGTCGGTGTTCTAACCTGAGAACAGAAGTGAGGGCTTTGGTTAGGACCATCAAGATCACCTGCAGTTGGAGCAGTGACTTTGAAATCCCGTGAGCGGACCCGGGTCTGGTGCCCGAGGAACAGCAATATGAGTCTAGGAAGGAAGTGACTCCTGTGTAGTGGGCGGCTCCCTCTATCCCCGCGGCGCAGGGCTCCCCCGCCGCCTTGCCACGCAGGTGGACTTCGCACAGGGGCCTTTGAAGCCCCTATGCCTGGTCCTGCTCTGAATCAACCGAGTCCAGGTCACTGGTGTGGAGCGGTGCTGTGGCTTGGCTCCCAGCGGTTCCAGCCTGCTGGTGCCCGTGCTGGGCTGGCGGCCGACCCGCAGGGTCCCAGCCCCCGCCCGCACTTTGTCCTCTAGCCCGGGCAGGACTGAGTCCGTTTCTGTCATGCAACCAGCATGGCCGTGGTGGATCGGATGACCCTGTGGAAACAGCCGAGAATTGCTCAGGACCGCGGCAGATCCACCCGGACGCAGGGCTTCCCAACTCCCACGGGCCCCTGGAGCGGCCCTGCTGGGAGGACAGACGAACCCCACACAGGGGACACCCCAGAAGTCGTCCTCCCACAGGCCACCCCCTCAGCCACAGCGTCTCCAGCTAGGGAGGGCGGCCTTGTAGAGAGGCACAGACCAGAGGAAAGGGACGCTGGGGTCTGTGAGGAGCCACCGGGTGTGGGGACGAATAAATGGCCATTTTTAAGGACCACTTAGTAAAGCTCATCCATCAGAGACCCCCGGCCAGTGCGGGTCCAGGGCTGTCCTCAGAGGCCCAAGGCTGCCCTCCGTTCTTGTCTGGCCCTTCTGTGTCTCCGGCACGTGGGGGAGCGTCCCTCACTCGGTCCCTCGCCTCAGGGACGTCGTACTCTGGGCTCCCACACTGAGTCAGGAGTGCTGACCACACGGAGGACGAGATCTGGGTGGGACAAGCCCCCTCGCTGAGGGACAGCGGGAGCAGAGGGACCAGGCAGGGAGGTCCTGAGGAGGGACAGCAGCCTACAAGCCCCCTCGCTGAGGGACAGCGGGAGCAGAGGGACCAGGCAGGGAGGTCCTGAGGAGGGACAGGAGCCTCCCAAGTCACACCGAGTGGTGGCCAAGGAGAGTGGCGAAGTCTGTGGAGGCCACCGTCCTGGAGACTGGTGGACGTGGCCCCTGTGGTCAGCTGTCTGCAGCTGGCAGGAGGGCTAGAAGTGGGCAGGGGACAGCGGTGACCCCCCAGCCACATCTGCTTCTGACCCTCTTCGTCAAGGTGACCTTCAGAACTCACTCCATCTGTGCTGACCCAGGCAGCCAGCTTGGCCAGTACTGAGCCACTGTGTGGATGTGCCCTCCAGAGCAGAGTCCACTGCCTGCTCTGTGCTAGGGTTGGCCAGCAAGGGCAGAGCACACCCCAGAGGGCCTCTCCTGCAGGGTCAGCCATCTTACCCGGGCCCCGACCATCCCCCACAAGCTCCCTGCACAGGCCAGCGGGCTCTGCCCCTCTGCCCACTCACCAGCCTTTCTGCCTTCAGTGCTCCATCCCTGAGTCGCACCTGCAGGTGGACTTACCATTCCTTGGTGGACGGGGTAGACGGTCATCTTTTGCGGGTCCCTGCCCTGGCCACTCTCTCGGTGGTGGGGAGGGCTTCCATGCTCCCGTGGACCCAGTGTTTCTGGACACAGCTGGAGAATGGCATGCGTGGGTCCGTATTCACAGTCACCAAGGCTGCAGAGCCTGGCTTCCCATCAGCAGTGGTTGTGGGGAAATATGGAGTAACAGGAGACCCGAGCCACCAGGGCAGGCAGGGAGGGAAGGACCTCGCCTGAGGCCCAGAGCAGCAAGGAGGCCGGAGGGAGGAGGAGGAGCACCTTAGCAGTGGGGGTCCAGGTTCTACTCACAGCCTGCATGGGGCTGGGCACTGGGCCTGGGGACCTAACAGCCTGCATGGGGCTGGGCGCTGGGCCTGGGGACCTCACAGTCTGCATGGGGCTGGGTGCTGGGCCTGGGGACCTCACAGCCTGCATGGGGCTGGAGGACCTCAGGAGGGACGTCACAGCCTGCACGGGGCTGGGCACTAGACCTGGGGGACCTTAGGAGTGGACCTCACAGCCTGCACGGAGCTGGAGGACCTCAGGAGGGGACCTCACAACCTGCATGGGGCCACGGACACCTCAGGAGGAGACCTCATGGCCTGCATGGGCCTGGGGAACCTCAGGAGTGGACTTCACAACCCCATGCGGCTGGGGGTTGGGGCCTGGGGGACCTGAGGAGGGGACCTCACACCCTGCATGGGACTGGGGGACCTGAGGAGGGGACCTCATGACCTGCATGGGGCTGGGGGACCTCAGGAGGGGACCTCACGACCTTCATGAGGCTGGGGACCTCAGGAGGGGACCTCACAACCTTCATGAGGCTGGGGACCTCAGGAGGGGACCTCACGACCTGCATGGGGCTGAGGGACCTCAGGAGTGGACCTCACAGCCTGCATGGGGCTGGGGGACCTCAGGAGGGGACCTCACACCCTGCATGGGGCTGGGGGACCTCAGGAGGGGACCTCACACCCTGCATGGGGCTGGGGGACCTCAGGAGGGGACCTCACGACCTGCATGGGGCTGGGGGACCTCAGGAGGGGACCTCACGACCTTCATGAGGCTGGGGACCTCAGGAGGGAACCTCAGGACCTGCATGGGGCTGGCCGCATCCCAGCATGCACTGAGAAACCGAAGGCTCTGGCGCAGGTGCAGAGCCGCTGGGCCCTGGCCTGGCAGTCCCTAGTAGAGGTGGAGAGCACTGCTGCTTGGCGGGAGGACCTCCAGCACTGCACACAGTCGGACTGGACCAGAGGGAAGGCGTTAGCCACCGACTGACCCACAGGTCTGGGCACAGAAAACCTTTTGAAAACTCGACACCAGGCTTAGATTTTGGTCATGTCTCCCTGTTCTATCCCTTTTAGTTCAGAGTGGTCTTTTTTGTTAAGTCGATTATATGACTTAAAAGGCGACAATTTCACCTAGAAGATGTGGGCGTCACCCCTCCTTGACGGCTCAGTAGCCCCGTGGTGAGAATCCTGTCTCCTGGAGCTTGAGGCAGGCTGGGGCGTCGCTGCTGCCCGCTCAGATGCGGCATGGCCCTGGAGTTGCTCCGGGCTCCTCCGCTCTCCTTTGCCTCTGGCCGGGGGCCGGGACAGTGTGGCCATGCTCTCTGGCCCTCCTGTGGCACAGGCAAGGGGCCGGGCACTTCCTGCCCTGGCGCCTCGGCCGCGCCCTGGGCAACCTCGCCTGCTGCCTGGGTGTTGGGGGAGTGCTGCAGCAGCCGCTCCCACCCGTCTCGCTGGCCTTACTGAGCGTGGGCGTTCCGCGCTCTGGCCCTCCATGGGTACAGGGCTGCTCTCGTACCTGGGCTCGGGAAACTCATGGTAGAGCACTTGCCTGGCATGTGTGAGGCCCTGGGCTCGATCCTCAGCACTGCATGTAAATATATGAATTAGATAAAGAACCACTGACAACTAAAAATAATTAAAAAAAAATACATCTTCCAACTGAAACTACTCGGTTTCGAATTCAGTCTGCCCCAGTTGGCAGGTACTTAGCCTGGGCTTGTCCTGCTTCCCTTCCTAACGCTGGACTGGTGAATAGCAGGTGCTCTAGGGCTGTCACACTGAGGAGATACGGTGAGAGTGTAGGACAGCCCTGCTCCTGGGGTGGTGGCTGTCACCACCATGGGGCCCTCGCCCAGTGGCCTGTGGACAGCCTGCCAGACGGCCTCAGGATTGTGGGCATTTGCACATGGTGGGCAGTGTTGGCATACTTTGTGGGTTGAGCATGCCTACGTAGCTCCAGGGGGAACCTCCAGCCAGGAAGAAGTTGGGAGAAGAGGCGTGCCCACCTCACGATGGGGTCCTGTGGTCGAGATGGAAAGCAGACGTAGCTGGCTGATAAGGTGATAGGCACCTGCCACTCATCATGCTCAAGGAAAGACTAGACGATGCTGCTAGGGGCGCTGCTGCTGACCAAACCAGTGGCCACAAGCTCCTCTTGACCATTTAAATTATTCAGAATAAGATTAAAATCCACCTCTGTAACCGCACTCTCCACAGTTCAAGTGCTGACGGCAGGAGCCCTTTATTAGACAGCACAGACCGTTTCCACTTCCACGGGAAAGTCCTGTTGAACAGCACCCCGTCCCTGCCGCTCCCCACTGCATTCCACGCCCAGGGCATGGCAAGGTCAGCGTAGGAAACTGGAAGCGGGAAAAAGGAAGGAGTCGCCCACCGAGTGTGGAACACACAGGGCCTGCTGGGTTTCAGACACCCGTGCCCCAGGCAATGCTCCGCTCCTGGGCCCCAGCTCCCCCACCTCGTGACAGGTGCGGGTTGAGGTGTAGATTCAGCCAGGGCACCAGCGGCTCGGTTCTTGCTTGGCTGCAGGGAAGGAAGCCTGGTGAGACAGCAATCTCAGTGACAGACAGCAGCGAGGGCAGAGCTCTCCAAGGTCACTGGCCACCATCAGCGCCTTGCCCAGGCTGCGGCCCAGGCTCGCCTGCTGTGCACAGCTTGTGCACCGCATCTCGCTTAGTCCTGACTCCAAACGGCTCACAGAGGCTGAGGTGGATGCTCCACACCCAGCATGCAGCAGGGACTGCCCCAGGTGCTTGGTGCTTGATCACCGTGGGGTGAGTCTCTAAGGCTGGGTGCCCCGTCCAGCTGCTCATGCTCAGCATTGCACCACTAGCCACTGGACCCAAGTCTCCACGGCCCTTTATAGCCCTGCCTTCAGCCTAACTTGCTTGGTGGTAGGACCCCTGAGCAAGGGCACCACCATGTCCTTCCTCCACAGACACAGACAGGCCAGGCAGGTCTCCTCCCGCCAACCACACTGGGAACCTGTCGACAAGAATGGTGCCTCTGGCCCAGGACTGTGAACCCACAAGATCTCCACGGCCACGTGCAAGTGCAGGGTGGCTCTCCCAGCAGAGCGAGTAGAAAGGCCTCTGACGCAGGAGCGCCTTCACAGGGGCTGATTGGTCTTGATAAGCAAGCGAGTGCCCGTGGAGTTTCGTCTGTGGCCACTGCCTTCCCTGGTCCATGCCTGCAGTGGGTGGAAGGGTCTGCGGCCCAAAGCCACCCGGCTGCCTGTGGGGTGAAACGTCCCAGGCTACCTGAGGGCCGTCAGTCGTTTTGTGGTCTCACTTCATGGTTGTTGCTCCTTTTCTAAAGTAGCTGTGATAACACTCGTTTACTTTTAGACAATTACAGCCCTTCCGTGCTGCAGATAGAGCTCGCCATGCTAGTTAGTAGGCCGTTCCTCTGCAGAGCCAGCCAGGTAGCGAAGGCTGGTCAGTTAACGAGGCCTTGTTGAGACTGAGAGGAGAAGAGGCTGTTGACAGTGGTGTTCTTCCCGGGTTGGGCTCTTGGTGGTGGTGCAGGGGCAGCTGGAAGGTGGAAGGACCAGGTGTCCCATGTCCTTTCCAGAGATGAGATTGTTGCTGAGTTTGTGCAGTAATAACTGCACCTGTTCAAGAAAGTGTGAGGGAGGCGGCCCGTCTCACTCGGGCTCTAAGACCCCATTAAGGAAGTGTGAGGGAGGCGGCCCGTCTCACATGGGCTCTAAGACCCCGTTAAGGAAGTGTGAGGGAGGCGGCCCGTCTCACGCGGGCTCTGAGACCCTGTTAAGGAAGTCAGGTCCTAGGCTGACATAGTGAAGATTGGGCCGACATTTTCTTCTAGTAGTCGCAGGGTCTCTGTCCTAGTGCCCGAGTCTTTGATCCACAGTGAGTTGAGTTCCATGCAGGGTGAGAGATAAGGGTTTACTTTCATTTTGTTACATGTGGCTTTCCATTTTTCCCGGCACCATTTGTTGAATAAGCCATCTTTTCTCCAGTGAATGTTTTTGGCGCCTTTGTCTGGTGTGAGATACCTGTATGTATGTGGGTTTGTCTCTGTGTCTTCTGCACCATTGGTCCATGTCTCCGTTTTGGTGCCAGTGCCCTGCTGTTTTTATTACTGTAGCTCTCTAGGGTAGTTTGAGGTCTGGTATTCTGATGCCTTCTGCTCCACTTTTCTTGCTAAGGATTAATTTGGCTCTTCTGGGTCTGTTATTTTTCCAAATGGATTTCATGATTGCTTTTTCTAGTTCTGTGAAGAACATCATTGGGATTTAAATAGACATCATGTTAAATTTGTATAATGCTTTTGGTAGTATGGTCATTTTGACAATATTAATTCTGCCTATCCAGGAACAGATGAATGGATAAAGAAAATGTGGTGTATATATATATATTTATATTATATATAAATGTGGTATATATATATTATATATAAATGATAGACTATTACTAAGCTTCAAAGAAGAACGAAATTATGGCATTTGCTGGTAAATGGATGGAGTTAGAGAATATCATGCTAGTGATATAAGCCAAACCCCAAAAACTAAAGGCCAAGTTTTTTTCTTATATGAGGAAGCTAATTCACAATAAGGTGTGGGGAGACAGGGAAGAATTGAGTTACTTTAGATTAGGTAGAGGGGAGTGAAGAGAGGGAAAGGGGTGTGGGGGAAGGAACGATAGTGGAGAGAAACAGACATCACCTCATGCACATGTATGACTGCATGACCCATGTGATCCTGCAACATGTACAGTCAGGAAAACAAGAGAGTACACTCCATTCATGTACGATCTATCAAAATGCATAAGTGCATTCTACTGTCATGTGCAACTAATTAGAACAAATAAAATCTTAATTAAAAACAGATCCTGGAAATCAGGAAAGAACTTTAAAAGACAGCACAATATAGCGTTGTGAGTGTCTTCAAAGGCTACGCAAAAGCCCTTCTCAGACGGGCCGGCACGGTCCACGCACTCTGGTGCTGTTTCCCCCAAGCGCAGCGTGGTTGCTGTTTGGCCGGCAGGTCATTTGGGTGGTCTTTCCAGAGTGCCGATATTCAACACAGCTGTTTGATCTTATCACACTGATAAAACTAAAGGCCAGCGAGTCTGTACGCAGCCTACTCCAGAGTCCCGCGGCAGGTCTGCTTCCAGACACCTGTATCTGTCCTCGTGTAAACGTGTGCGCGATTCTAAGTTGCTCTTACAAGCAATGGCACCATTCTCCTTCACATCTAACTCCTTTGCTTTTCCGGCATCCTCATGGTTCCGTGGCCCGGCAGGTCTGCCATCACGCCCTGGCTGTCACCAGCAGCCACCTGTGAAGTCCAGGAATGCTGCGTGGCCCGGGCTGCACCAGGACATTCGCCTCGCCTGTCCCTCTGACGCCTCGCTCAACCTGAGGCCTTGCTCTGGTTCTGTCAGGCCATCCGCTTCCCAGGCGGAGGAGCTGGAGCTCCGAGGGGAGTCCCTGGCCCAGGGAGGGGCAGCGGTGGCGGTGATTCTCAAGCACTGTGCACCTGGCCTTGGTTTTGAGAACTGAGTGCTCGCTGTGTGGATGTTTCCCTGGCCCCGGGTTGAAAGGCAGAAGTGGGCACGGTACTTACAAACTGCAGCTTGCCTGAGCGGATGCAGTTCACGGAGCCGCCCACGGGGGTGCGTGTCGGGGGGCTTTGGCCCGGCACGTGCGGCATCGGGAGAAGGAAACCATTTGACTAAAGCAGTGGAGGGTCCCCATGTTTTTGGTTGTAGATGGACACAATGCCTTTATTTATTCGTTTTACGTGGTGCTGAGGATCAGACCCCGTGCTTCACGCATGTGTGGCAAGTGCTCCACCACTGAGCCCGGATCCCAGCCCTCACTTCATTCTTGATTTTCGACTTTGTTGGCCTTCATGGGAGGCCAAGGAGGTGGAGCTGTCTCCAGCTTGTGGTTAAATGTTTTTTTATAGACACCCCAACCTTGGACTGACCCAGTTCCTGTCCTGACCACCCTCCCTTCTCTCAGACCTCCAGCCTCCTCCTCCCCAGCAGCTATATGGTCAGCGAGTGCAGCCCATCTTGAAAAATCTCGGGGCCTTCAGAATTATGGAGCTGGGACCATATGCTAATGGCGTTGCCATGGTCTTAGACTTTAGGTGTAGGAACCTCTGTTAGCATTATGGAGATGACAATAATCCTCCAAGGCTGGTATAAACCGTCGGTATCCACTGAGTGGTCTGAATTGATTTTCTGCTTCCAGACCTCAGTCTGCCTAACAGACTTAATCCTGTCTGAAGCAGAATTAACTCACATGGATAGAAGTAATCGAGTACCCCTCCAGCGACGCACACTGGGCTTTCCCATTTTAACGGAAAGAGCTTCCTTGCACAGATCTGTTGGCGATTATGGCTTGGTGCCCAGTGTACGGCTGCCTAATCTCAGGCCAGAGACCACGTTCATGGTGGGCCCTTCTCCACGGAGAGATGGCCTTTGCTATGGTTCACACATGGTCAAGTGTGCAGCGTGCTTCTGTGAGTGTCTGTTGCAAAAGACAGAATCCTTAAGGTAGTGCTCACCAGAGGTTGCAGAGCAAATCTAACAGCCTCTGCGGGGCAGAACAGCGGCCCTCTCAGAGTCCGCCTCTGGTCTGCAGGACCTGTGAGGCAGGCTAGGGAGCAGGTCCAGTGAGGGTGGCTGGAGGCTGTCTGCACTCTGGGTTGGCCCCGCCAATCACGGCCTCTTTCACAAGGAAAAGGGAGGCAGCAGAGAAGACGGAGGACACACCTGGGAGGCCTGCCTGCCCTCACCAGCTCCACAGGTGCAGGAAGAGGCCACCAGCCAGGGGACGGGGCGGCCTTGTGCCAGAGCAGGCAAAGAAACCCATGTGCCTCGGAGCCTCAGGAGGGAGCAGGGCCCTCGTGGCCCTGAGGTCAGCCTGGGAAGACCAGGCAGACTCCAGCTGCAGCCCTGGACCCTGATGGATTTGTAGTGTTCTGCCCCAGGTCTGTGGTGGTTTGTGACGGTAGCATTAGGAAACGGGGCAAGCATCAGACACTGCTGCGTGAGCAGCTCGCCTCGGCTGGAGCACAGCCCCGTTTCATCCTCAGAGCCGGGCTTCCGGGTCCAAGGAAGAACCAGTTTCCATTCAGGTTCATTCCAGCCTTCCAGTGGGAGTTTGATGTGAGACGTGTCAACAAAACCGAAAGAGAGTGCAGGTCTTCGCCCCCCGTGGGCTCTTACGTTGAGGGGTGGGCTTGCTGTTGTGTTTGTGTTTTGTTGACCTGGCCTGTGTTTGCCGGCATGGACGCACGCCCCTCCTTATCCGCAGCTATGGTGGCTGCGCTGGTGCAGATGTTTCCCTCGAATGGTGAGAGTGACAGCCAGCTCCAGGGGCTCTTCAGCACCGTGCCCGCTGAGGCTTCATGCCAGGGTGACTGGGCGGGCAGCGTTTTCTCTGAGGGTCTCCTGACACATCTGGGCAGCCCTCTGTCGGCACCACTGAGCTCGGCCTTTCTGAGCCACAGCGTGAACAAGCAAGGCTTTCTGTTAGGTTTCAGGTGGTGGAAGGAAGTGTGGATCCTGTGCAGGAGGCTGCTGGCCCTGGGGTGGCCCCAGTGAAAGACACCGTCCTGCACCCAGGGGCTGCGTGGGCACAGAATTCAGGGCTCCTCAGAGCGGGATGCCAGCTTCTCTTCCACCTGACATTCGCAGGCAAAGGGTCAGGGTAGAAGGAAAAGGGCGAATTCACCACACTAACTACTCAAAGGCTGCGCTGTGTGTAATCACTGATGATCACGCTGCAGGCGGCAGATTTCAAGTTGCTAGCGCTAATATTGTCATGTTAGTCATTTGAAACACCGTCTACACATAAGCTCGACATATGCTGCTGTTTAAACGCAGCCTGGCCTTCCATGAAGACACCACAATGCTAGGTCCTGATCCATATGGAAGCGCTCACATCCTCACAGAGGCAGAAACCGCTGTCACATGCACCAGCCTGCTGTCGACCTCTGCAACCAGGGAACGTTTAATCGTACTCGAACGGAAACTAAAACTTATTAATATCAGCTGTTACTTATTGACGATTAGGAAGAGCTGCTGAGAGTTAAATCATGGAGTTCGATGTTCATGAGAAATAATGTTGTTTCTGGTCTTTTCTGTTTCGATGAAGAAAGTGTGGGATGATTTTTTTCTAGAGAAGTAATGAGGCAAAGTGGCATTTTTCTGAACACTCGATTCCTGCCGTGGGAAGGAGGATCTCAGGATGATCCTCAGGTGTCCGAGTCACTGTTACCAGGTGGAGTCAGCCTCCACTGGGTGCCTCCTGCAAGACTCAGCAAGAGGAAGGGGGCTCAGTGGCAGCACTGGTAGCAGCTGGGTGGGCACCGTCCCAGCGTGCCGTCAGATGAGAGACCCTGCTTGTGGTTTGACTCTCCTGTGATGCGGACCCCTGAGAGCAGGGCCCTACTCCCGTCCCCCAGGCGGTGCCCAGGTGGCGCGGCATCTGGGAGGGACACGGACTTACCTGAGTTCACATGTAGTAACACTCCGTCTCCGACCTACTGGGCCCAACCAGTTTAGCACTGAAGGATCTTAAATACTAGGATGGCCGCCTAGCGGGGCAGACAGACTTTCTCACGCCTCTGGGTCCATGGAGACTCCAGCGCTCATGCCGGGCTGGGCTCTGCTGCTGTAAGACTGTGGGCTTGGTCTGCTTCACCCGGTTCCCACCAGACCCCTGGAGTGTGAATTCTGAGTGGACCTCTGGGGTGGAACGCGGTCTCCACCGTGGTACTGATGGGCCTCACGTAGCTGCAGGGTAGACGTGGCGCCAGCTGTCACAGGACACCACACAGATCCTGCAAGAGTGGAGGCGCCCTCGTGAGTTCTGCCGCTGGACACTGGAGGTCTTTACCTGGGACTGGCACTTGGCCTCAGCCCTGAGCAGTGAGGATGCCCGCAGACCGAGGAGGTTGTAGGAACATCTTGGTTCCGGAATGCCTTAGGCAGACTCGCGGAGAGTGTGGTTTGTTGGAGCAGAGCTTAGGGTCCTGACGGGCACGGGAGGTGGCGTGGTCAGCTCGCTTCTGTGGAGAGCGCAGAGCCACAGGACGTTTGTAGGGAGGGTTGGGAACAGCAAGCTAGGTCTCAGGGTCTTGAGATGAGAAGGTGGGAGTGAAACTCCGAGGCAGGTGGTTGGAGGACAGTGGTCGTCACCAGGTGGGAGATGACGCAGGAAGGGAGTCCGTCCTTCACTGCACGTTCGGCGTGTCTGACTTGACCTCGGACGTGGGCACGTGCCTAAGATAGAGGAGGACTAAGTGAGAAGGCACGGCCGTGGACCACTCTGACTCACGGGCAGCGATGCTGCCATTTCTGCCCCGTCTCCACTCCGCAGTCTCCGGGGTCACTTTGCCTCCGACTGCTCAGCGTACCATGGAAAGCTGTTTCCGGCTGACGAGTGGGGTGGCTTGAGAGCATGGCTCCAGGGGTGGGATCTGGGAAGGGCGAGACTGAGTGTTGAGGGAGACTCCTCACAGGGCCACGCTGGGCTTGCCCACTGGGGTCGGCAGGGTGGCAGGTGAAAGCTAGCTGGAGGCCCAGCTGCTGATTCCAGGTCTGCGCAAGCCAGTGGTCAGACCTGGACCCAGAGCTGAGAATGCCTGCAGCCTCGTCGGCACCCGGACCCCGGGCTCCAGCCCCGACTCACGGTCAGGGTCGCCAGGCGAGGCCATGGTACGGGTCCTCACCAAGCCCTTCCGGTGAGCCCCAGCGGGGGTCTCAGGAAACGTGATCGGCAGCACACACACACTGCACGGCCCAGTGCTGGGTTGGATCCAGGAGGTGCATCTCTAAAACTTGAGAAAAAGGAACGTGGCGAGACCTTGAAGAGGGGTTTGGAGCAAGGTTGCTCAGGAAGCAAGGGCGATACGGAGAAGGGCCCCAGGGAGCCAGGCTCTCAGACAGTGGCATGTCCGTGACCTGCTCACGAGAGCGCAGGCAGTGCTCACTCCAGTCGGCAGGCAAGCTCCCAGGGGGCTCAGTGGCGTGTCTCAGGACCTCGTGGTCTCTATCTGTCGCTTCTATTTGTCACTCTGAATTTGGGGTGAAAGCAACTTAAACGGGCCCAGCGTAGCTGGTGGTGGGCTGTGGTTCAGTGCCTGGACTCCCCGTTTGCCAGCCCTCACCCTGGCTTTGGAGTCCTCGGGGTCGTGCCGGGACGGGGATGCCACACACGCCCTAATTTCCTAAGTGACATCTTAACAAGACCTTGAGCAGCTCACCAAGGTCACCCCGTCAGGAGGGCAGGCCCTGCCCGGGAGTCTGCTGCGCGTCCCTCCTTCTCAGCCTGTCCAGGAAGAAGCTCCTGGCTGAGAGACGCCCCGTGGAGAGGGGAGGGCGTGACGCGCGTCACAGCCTCTGGGGTCGGAGCAGCTGGTGCACCTGGAGCCTGCGGGTGCCTAGCACCTCAGCATGCCCTCAGGAGTTGCCCAGGGGAGAGGGTGCCAAGCCGCATTTGAGGTAGGAGATCCCAGCCTCTTCTTAAGGTCTCGTGCAGAGACGAGGGCCCAGGTCTTGCAGGGAGGGCTATCAGTCAGGCCCCTCCTGTGGCCGCCCTGCCTGCTGCTGCTGGTGGAGTCAGGGCTGCCGTTCAGAGAAGCCTGGGGTGACGCGAGGCTTCCATGGCACTGAGGGCACCCCGTGACTTCCACTGCAGATGAAGGCAGTGTGTCAGTGCGCAAGCTCAGAACCCGGAGCGGAGGGCAGGGCGTTGGACAGGGAGAAGGGACGCGGGCCAGAAGAGTCGGGATGTGAGCTCCCATCCAGCTTCACGGGAGCTGGGCGGGCCTGACAGTCCTCACAGCGGGAGTGTGTCCAACATGGCGGCTTGGGATCCTGACTTCCAGAAAGGGCAGGGGCACTACCGTCCCCAGTGTTCCTGAGACACCCTCCATCCCAGGCGCTGCTGCCAAACCGCTGCAGCATGTGCTTCCGGAAACATCCAGGGCGGGTGCAGGACCTCCTGGGCGGAGCTGAGGAGCTCCAGCAGGGCGGTGCAGGCGGCAGCAGGAGCCACGCAGGGCTTCCCAGCAGTCCAGGCAGGCCGTTCAAACCGGATTTGGACTTTCGGCAAGTCCTTCAGCTTCTCTAGGCCTCGACGTGCTCCCGGAAGCAGAAGGCATGATCGTGCCTCGGACTCCTGGAGATGAATGGAGCGTGTTAAGTGCTCGTTCAGTGTCTGGTGCACAGTGTGTGCTCGGGACCTAGACCAGAGCCTGTCTGGTGACGCGGCAGTCGCTATATTAGAGGAAGCGCGGGGTGGACACCCAGGGATCATCGCTATCAGAGGAAGCGCGGGGTAGACACCCAGGGATCATCGCTATCAGAGGAAGCTTGGGGTGGACACCCAGGGATCATCGCTATATCAGAGGAAGCGCGGGGTGGACACCCAGGGATCATCGCTATCAGAGGAAGCGCGGGGTGGACACCCAGGGATCATCGCTATCAGAGGAAGCTTGGGGTGGACACCCAGGGATCATCGCTATATCAGAGGAAGCGCGGGGTGGACACCAGGGATCATCGCTATCAGAGGAAGCTTGGGGTGGACACCCAGGGATCATCGCTATATCAGAGGAAGCGCGGGGTGGACACCCAGGGATCATCGCTATCAGAGGAAGCGCGGGGTGGACACCCAGGGATCATCACTATCAGAGGAAGCGCGGGGTGGACACCCAGGGATCATTGCTATCAGAGGAAGCGCGGGGTGGACACCCAGGGATCATCGCTATATCAGAGGAAGCGCGGGGTGGACACCCAGGGATCATCACTATCAGAGGAAGCGCGGGGTGGACACCCAGGGATCATCACTATCAGAGGAAGCGCGGGGTGGACACCCAGGGATCATGGCTGCCTCCGAAGCCAGAGTTCAAAGACGGGTGCATTCAGGCTGTCTGTCGGTTATGACACCCTGGACGTCGCCCACGAGGTGGTCAGGGCTGCAGAATTGACGGTCCTGCTCTTGGCTCTTCCAGGTTGGTCAGAAGGCCGCCTCTTCCTCAGCAACGGCAGAGGGGGCCTGGTGGGGTGAGCGTGAGGACCTAGTGAGCTTCACGCACCCGAAGCTCCCGGGGCCTGACCAGCACACAAACAGCTTTGTCGCCTGCTAAAGGCCCCGCCGGAGGCTGGACGGGAGTCTCTCAGGCAGCCATGCACCCAGGCCCCGTGGGGATCAGGGCTCACGCAGGACCCTGCCACTCGAGCAAGCCCAGGGCCCTCAGCCGCTCGCACACGGTGCTGGTCCTGGGAAGTGCGCTTGGCCTCCTGAGGCCTTCAAGCAGCGCGGCGGTGACATTTACTGGAGAAGAGGAAGAAAACTAGACCCACACGCTTTCTGCCCTCTGCTCCAGGGCCGTTTTCAATGTCCACCAAAACTCCTGGCTGTGATTTTCCTCAGGAGCAGGCAGAGGGGCGCCCGGCGACCCCGGTCGCCTGTAAGCACCCCGTCAGGGCTGGCCGAGGGGCGCTCACCCAGGGGTGCTGCTGAAGCCTGGGCCATTCCGGTGCCTCAGTGCACAGCACCCAGACACGCAGTGGACTCGCCTGAGAGGCTCAAAGTACCTTCTGGCCAGACAGACAAACATGGGGTCTGTAGCAGGAGCCTGCAACTGCGTGCACTGCACAAAGCCCCAGGTGATTCTGATGTGAAGCCAAGTTTAGGAAAGAGGATCTAAAGTGCTAATGAGGCAGAGCTTTTGACAGAAACGGAGAAACGAAGGACAGCCGCCTGGATGGAGGGATGTCCTTTGCCTGAAAGCTAATGTCCAACATTAAGGGCTCGCTCAGCTGCTGCCTGCGTCTAGTGGTGAAGCAAATGAACTCAAATGCAAACAGCTTATTCATATGTACACACTCCATACATTTCTCTGAGCTCCTCATGATGCTCTAAAAGCTGATTATAGTGAAAAATGAGCCCTTCTATGGGTGAACAGACATGCCATGCATGGCCTAGAATTTTCATTTTGTCTACCTTCCCAAGTGAAAAAGCTAGACCTCCCCCCGAAACAGACAGTCTGGATAGTGTTTGAAAATGTGCTCGACTTTGCCATCGTCTCTCTTGATCCCTTCATTAAACTAAATAGACAGCATCAAAAGACTAGGAAGTCACTATCAGAGGACCCCGGGCTTCCACTGACCACCCATCATTCTGTCCAAAGTCAGCAACAAGCTGCTGAGCAGTGTCGAACGCTGTCCAGTGGACAGGAAGCCCTTCTCAGCCCAGCCAGAGATTGGCCAAGGGTCACAGTGCAATGGCCTCCTCTCCAGAGCACAGACCCTTCCTCCGGGCCTCAAAGCTCTTACACCACTGCGGCCCACAGAGATGACCCCCCAGGGAAGGAGAACCCCGCCATGCGGAATCTCATGCAGCGTCTGCCCATCCTCCAGCCCCAGACCATGGTGGGATGTTCCATGCTCTATAGTGTGGGGGTAGAGGGGAGCTGGTGATCCCGTCGTCCTCCTTACCACCTCCTCCCGTTCCTCAGCCTCATTCTTTGATCTCCTTGTTGGCAGAGCTAGTAGGGAGGGGAGATGCAGAATAAAACCCCTTCCACCCGTGCCCCAACGTCTTCCCAGCTCATCCTGGATCCAGGGGAACCGGGGGCCTCAGATCCCTGGAGTTGCCGCTTAGAAGCCAGGGAGCATGGTGCGGGGTGTGTTTTGAATCCACCATGGGGACCTGTACCTTTCTCCTGCCGTTTCCTTGTGAATGACTGATTGCTGGTTCCAGGACCAGTGCACAGGAGAGAGTTGTGAAATACTTAAGAAAACCTCTGGCAGCAAGCAACGTGTGACGGAGGGTCCACAAGAGATGCATGTGGGTGGCTGTTCTCTCGCTTGTTGCCACCTCCCTGGTTTTCAGCTCCCACGGCTGGCTTTGTTGTCTCGGACAGTTCACGTCCCTGTGGTGGGTTTTGTAACCCCGAGCCCTCAGGCCTGGTCAGGAGACAGGTGTTCTGGAACGTCAGTCCAGCACATGCACGCACTTGTGAGCTTGCTCACATACACGGGCAGAAGCAGGTCCAAAGTGCATGGTGTACACAGACTATTTCAAAAGGAAAGGTCGACAGAACCACCCAGCCCTGTAATAGCTGAGTGAGGCCTTGCAGAACCTGGGGTTGGAGCATCTTTCCTAACGGATGCGAGGGAGGAGGAGATGCGTTGGCTTCTATCAGTTGTCAGTCCTTCCACACCCAAGTTAAAGCAGATTGAAAAGAGCAAGATACCATACCTACAGTAAGTGTGCATGAGTTTAAACAAAACGATTCCAAAGTAGAAGAGGGCCTATGCCATGTTTGGTTGTGAGGTGTCCCCCAAAAGCGCGTGTGTGAGGCAGCGCCAGGAAGTTCGGAGGTGATGATGGGTCACGAGAGCCTGCCTCACCAGTGCCCCGATCCACGGGTGGGCGGCTGGGAGGTAGCGTAGGCAGGTGGGGTGTGGTGGAGGAGGTGGTCCCTGGGCCGAGCTTTGGGGGTCGTATTTTGTCCGTGGAGGGGGAGCTCTCTCTACTCCTGGTGGCCGCGTCCTGAGCTGCTTTCCTCCTCCACACCCTTCTGCCATGATGTTCTGCTCTCCTTGCTTTTCTCTTTGACCCTCTCAGTGTTAAACAAGTTCTCCTGTTTCTAAAACTCTGTGCACGTCGGCCCCTTTTGATCAGGAGTAAACCCAGGTTCCTTCTCAAGATGTTCGTAAATGCCACACCTTCAAGAGACACTGGAAAAGAAAAGTAGGCCCCCATCATGCTTTAAAAGCTGGCGGGACTCAGGGGCTGAATTCCACTTTAAAGTACACAGTCTCTTTTCTCGATTTTTTATTTGCTCTAATTAGTCATACGTGGCAGTACGATGCATTTATGCACTTTGATCTATGATACATCAATGGGGAGCCATTTCTCCTCTTTCTGATTGTACGTGTTATAGGTTCACACCAGTCGTGCAGTCGTGTGAGTACACAAGGTAATCAGTCTGCTTCGCTCTACCACCCTTCCTGTCCCCACATCCCCTTACCTTCCCTCACTCACCTCCACCTGATCTAAAGTAACTCTGTTCTTCCCTAGGCCCCCCCCTGTGCCATTGTGAATTAGCATCTACATGTCAGAGAAAGCATTTGGCCTTTGGTTTTTTGGGTTTGGCTTATTTCACATAGCATGACATTCTCCTGCTCCATCCATTTACCTTCATTCTTCTTTAAGGCTGATAATATTCCAGTGTGTGTATGTACCACATTTTCCTTTCCACTCATCTGTTGAAGGGCACCTAGGTTGGTTCCATAATTCAGCTATTGTGAATTGGGCTGCTATAAATATTGATGTGGCTGTGTCACTGTAGTGTGCTGATTTTAAGTCTTTTGGGTATAAACTGAGGAGTGGGATAGCTGGGTCAAATGGTGGGTCCATCCCTAGTTTGCAGAGGACTCTCCATACTGCTTTCCACAGTGGTCGCACCATTTTGCATTCCTACCAGCAGTGTAAGAGTGTGCCTTTTCCCCACATCCTCACCAGGATTTATTTTTGTTTGCATCCTTGATAATCACCATTGTGACAGAAATGAGAGGAAATTTTAGAGTAGTTTTGATTTGCATTTCTCTAACTGCTAGAGATGTCCAACATTTTTTCATATTTGTCAATTGATTGTATATCTTCTTCTGTGAAGTACCTGTTCAGTTCCTTGGCCCATGTATTAATTGAGTTACTTGTTTTTTGGTGATTAGTTTTTTGAGTTCTTTATATATCCTAGAGATTAATGCTTTATCTGAAGTGCATGTGGTAAAGATTTTCCCCACTCTGTAGACTCTCCCTTCACATTATTGATGGTTTCCTTTGCTGAGAAGCAGCTTTTTAGTTTGACTCCATCCTGTTTATTGATTCTTGATTTAACTTCTTGTGCCTTCAGGGTCTTATTAAGGAAGTCAGGTCCTAGTCTGACACATTGAATATTTGGGCCTACTTTTTCTTCTGTTAGACACAGGGTCTCTGTTCTAGTGCCTAACCAAAAAGACATGTAGACCCCTGGAACGGAAGAGAAGACACAGAGACAAACCCACAAGTACAGATATCTCATACTGGACAAAGGTGCCAGAAACTCACTGGAGAAAATGGCACTGGGAAAACTGGAAAGCCAAGTGTAACAAAATGAAGTTAAACCCCCGTCTCTCACCCTGCACGAAACTCAACTCAAAGTGCAGAGTATTAATGGAAATAATGTTTTTTTAGCCAGAATTTACCCAAAATGAAAGAAGTGGCCCAGCTTTTATTACAAAAAATCAAAATGCATTGTTGACTGCTTAAGGAAGAGGCGTTGCCGGTGGGATGGTGGAGGTCTTCGCTGAACCGAGTGAGGGACGCCCATGGTGCTGGGAACCATGGTCCTCAGGGAGCCCCGGAGAGCAGCAGAGCCTGCCAGAGCATGGGAGGGGAGCCGGCTCTGCCTGCTCCAGTCCTGGAGGAGGAAGCGGGGCCCACACGTGCAGCACGACGAGCCCTCTACCACCCGGCTGCCTCCCGCCCTTTCTGACTCTTTTTCAGACAGGGTCTTGCCGCATCGCCGGGGCTGGCGCTGGCCCGCAGCCTCCCAAGTCACTGGAGGACGGGCATTTTTCTTCTCTCGCGCTGTGGGCCGTGGAGGGCCGGGAGGAGCCAGGGCGCTCGGCGCTGCTTCTCCAGGCACCGCACCAGAACACCTGCGGGCCGTTCCCGATCCAGCCCAGGGCAGCAGGCAAGGCAGCCCGGCCCCTGGGAAGCCGTCCGCCCACCTCACCCTCAGCTTCTCCTGCTTGGCCAGGCCTTGTCCTGCCTCCAGCTATTTTTGGTTAACCATGTTTTGCTGTTGGTGTGTGTTTTCCTCTAACTACAAAACTACCTTAGTACGATAATCTAGAAATCAGTAAAGAAAATGCCTCACAAACCAAGCATGCCAGAGTCACTTTATTTTTCTCACCAACTTTTCTGTTAGGAGACGATTGTGGATTCTTTCTCCTCCCCGTTAATACAAAATCAATAGGCGCGGGTTCCCATCGTTGTGAACAAATGAGCCTCTGCTTCTTCCTTGGTAAATTGGAAATCATACTCATTTCCTCAGGAAATGGAGGGGCACCTGGAAAGACCTTCTTTCTTAGGAAGCTAAGACGCTCGAAATTCCTAAGCCAGACCTGCAGCCCCACATGCTCATCCATGCCGGGGCAGGGCATTTAGAAATAGCCGTGGCCACGTAGGAGGCAGGGACTGGAGGAGACCTGGTCAGCTGGTGAGCACATACCACTTTCCACTGGGGCCAGGGTTGCTGACCAGGGTCAGCACCTGCCCGTCACCCCGGTGGGGGGCATGATGGCCCGGTGTCACCAGACCAACTGATATTTTTCAGAGCAGCTAGAAATCTCCATTCTTCAGTGGAATTAGATGTGACTGATTTACAGTTGTGGGAAACCTCGCAGCACTTCCACATCTTCTGGGCAGTTTGAGGCCTGTGACTGGTCACCTCCAAGGCACCCAATGAGAGTGCTCCTTCTCCCACTGTTACCAAAATCACAGGAAAAGCACCTCGTTTAGGATATCCCCCCAGGTTCCAAAGTAGCAAATAAAGGGTCACAGGAGATGGTGTCGTGCGTTGGTCTTTAGACACGACGAGGCCGGAGCGGGCCGTGTTTGAGGTCAGGCCGGTGGCCTGGAAACAACCGTGCTCTGTGTGGGACTCCTCTCGACCTTGGGGGCAGCATGATGGTTGAGTGACAGCTGAAGCTATCCAGAGAATAAGACCAAACCCCTCGTGGATGGCGCTGCGGACTCGGGGGATAATCAGTCCCGAGCTGACGGCGTGGAAGCCCAGATCTGAACTAATGAGGACGTTGATGAAGAGAGCCAGGTGGGTCTGGAGACGGGCCACCAATCTCCGGTGCTCCTCCAGGCCTGTGCTCAGGAGCTCATCGCCTGACAGAGCCTCCTGGGACCAGAGGGCGAGTGCCTCTTGGCGCAGTTCCAGGACACAGCACACACAGCTTCTCAGACAGAGCGGGGAACAGCACTGGAGAAACACGACTGGAAACAGACGGCAAAGCCTGTGCACAGCCAAGGTCGATTAATAAAATGGCATAACACGCCCAGTCGGGTGGAGAAAAACAAGTTCAGCACTGAAGAAATGGGTGATTAGAAAGACAGAAGTGAAAGAAAAGAACAGCACAGCCAGAAGCCAAGCCCAGGAACGTCTTGGAAAATGCAAAGCTGAAGTGAGGAGCTGTCAGTGTTCAGGAAGGAAGCCCATGTGCAGGCACAGCCGTCCCTGGGCAAACCTCCCACGGGAGACGGAAATGGATTCGTTGGGGTTCAATTTCTGTGGGGAAAACACTGGTCCTGAATATGTAAAGCGCTCCGTTCATCTACCTTCCCTGTTTGAACTGCAAGTTTTCACTGCCGTTTACCGCGTACCAGGATCCTGTCCTCGGAGAAAACGCGGATCGTCGCCCTGCGAGTTGCCACTGCTGGAAACCTGCAAGTGGCTGAACCCTCGTGCTGAGGTCAGAGAACAGACGAGGAGAAAGAGCGTGATGTGTGTGAACACCACGTCTTAAACGGCGGCAAACGGGGAGGCTGCTTTTCAGGATGCAGTTCCGGCCCCTGACGCAGGGCCTCACACAGAGCAGGCACAGAAAGACCACCTGTGGAATGAGCGAAGCCTAAGGGACCGATGTCAGATGCGCCGTCGATCGGGCCTGCCCATGGCACCACCGCGTGACAGACACTCCTGTGTGCCCAGCTCTTCTGTCATGGTCCTATACAGGAGGAGAACCCTGTGGTTTTCATTTCGCAGGTGGGGAAACCGAGGCTCAAAAAGCATGGGTAACCGGTCGAAGTCGCATGACCAGTAAGGGGCAGAAGTGGGTTGAGCCTGTGGCTGGCCAACTCTTAGGGCATCGCTGTTCATATTCTTCTCAGCTTCATCCAGAAGAGAAGGGGAGCGCGACTCAAGCCGTTCAAAGAGTGACCCTTGAGCTCCGGCCACCTGCCTCCCCCCTCTGCCCTCCTATGGTGCCCTGTGTCCACGCTGGCCTTGCTGCCCCGTCAGAGCCCTTGACAAACAAGGCCTTTGAGCGTGTTTTCCTCTGGCCATGTAACCAACGATGTCAGAGCTGCCATGAGAGGCAGAAATCATTTCATTTTCCCTCGACACGAGTCACCATCTGGAAGACGAGATATGCCAATCTTCATTTGAGGCCAGATTTTCAAATCTAACTCAGAGGCGAGGGAAACGCTCATCAGTATTCAAACTGAAAACCTGGGTCACTCCGCCCAGCAAACACTCATTTTGTCAGGACCCTCGTTCATGAGTAAGAGTGAATGGTTTCTGCAAACAGCTATCCCATTTCTGTATTCGTTCAGGCTCTTGTTTGACAGGAATAGAAACCCACTTGGGCAAGAAAGGAACTGCAGGAGGAAGCGTGTTATAAGGGATACTCTGTCTGCTGGACCCTGAGGGCGGGAGTGCGTCTGAGATTCTGAAGGGCCCAGACACGCTGTCACTCTGCTGCATCCCGAGCCACGCGGTGGAACGTGGTCATCCCCCACGCCTCTGAGCCCGTCTGGCTGTCAAGATGCCAGCCGGATGGAGGTGGGAATCTCCAATCCCCCTGGACCCCGCTTGGCTGGGCTGCCCAGTCCTGGGTGATCCACCAAGGCTCAGGGGTGGGAGTCACATTTTATGAACATGGTTCTTTGCATAATAACCATTGGGATGGCCAGTCTCTGCATGGAGGGGTGAGAGGCGTGGGTCTTGAGCAAATGGCCCCCACCCAGCCCTCTGTACTGCTGCCTGTATGCATGGATAGAAAGAAAACTTCACCTCCTTGTGCGTCCGTGATCAACTACGGCGGAATGTGAGCTGAGAGGTCTTAGTGGACCAATGTCTATCACAGTAACTTGGCTCCTCGAGTCCCTGGAGCTGCCTGTGTGTTTGACTGTACTTGGTGAGTCAGTGACTTTTCAAAGCGTCTGTGAGCACCCCACACCCGGCCCCCCAGGCGGAGCACTCCCGGGTGGTGGCGTGTGGGTGAAGGGCGCCCCTCCACGTCTTCAGTTGTCCGTTTCCGACTCTGCTTCCTTGTGAGGCGAATGCCGGTCCCTGCTGGGACCTCCAGCTCAGCCCGTGCTCACCACCTCCAGGGCTCCGGCACTGTCTCCATAGTTCCTATGGGTCAGACCCCGGCCTGCAAGACCGCGCTCCAGGTCAAAGGAGGGGAAAGCATTGCTGCAGCCTCCTCTCCTCTGGCGGGGCCCTCTGCCTCTTCAGGACCAGCCACTCCCGGGAGGGATGGTGGCACTGGGGACCACTTCCCTGGTGCCGGTCTCGTCACAAGGACTGTGTGACAGACCCTCTTTTGACATGATCGCACCAGGGTTTGGCATGGTCCCTCTTGAACTCTAGTCCTCCCAAACGAGTGGCCTTCCGGCCTCCTGGTTTCACTCTGCCTGGGGAGCAGCCATTGACATCGAAGGCAAGAGCTCGCCTCTGTTGTGAAGGGGACCAGCGTCTCCGATTCCCACTCCAGAGGGGACACTCTGAGACAGCACCCATCAGGAGTGTCCCCTACCTGCAACCCCTGCCTGAGCCTCTTTGGGTAAACACAGCTGGTTGAACTGTAGGTCATGGCTTGCCCGCGTAAAGCACCTTTGAGTCGGTTCACAAGGTTCACGTGCACACCTTCACTCCGTGAGAGCCACCAAGCACCACGAGGAAGCACCTCAAGCCCCCGTCCATCCTGTGCGTTTGTAAGCCCGTTGACCCCAAGCCTGGACGTCAAGCCAGGTTCACAGGCAGACGGTCTCCAGGGACCATGCGCACCATCCCCCCGTGTTCCAGCCAGTTCCCTAATGGAGTCGTGAAATCTGCTCATCGTTCTTAACCTTCTTGGTCTGCAGGAACTAACGCTCATGCTCCGTATGTATCGGGCTCTGTGCCGAGGACTTCACACATGCACGTGATTCCCGTGTGCAGCCAGGGTTGAAATCGTGACTCCAGTCCCCTGTTGGTTTTTGCACACGTCAGTGTCCCTGGGATTCTGATACGTGGTCTGGAGACTCCTGTCTTTGTCTCCACTCCATCCAACATGGAGACAAGAGCACCTCTGGAGAGGCAGCCAGGCATGTGCTGCTTCAAACCTGGGAGGGTCTGAGAAGCACTGTCCATGTGCTTTCCCTGAATTTCCACTGTCTCCAGGTTTGTCTTTTGTTGGTCTGTCCTTTGCACTAGCATTTGTGTTTGAGTCCCTCTTCAAGGGTCTACAAAACCTCAACTGATTAGGTGGCATTTCTGAGATGAAAGGGGACATTTCAGGGCAGAGTTGAAAGGCCTCCACGCTTAACCCTTGGGACTAAATGTCTTTGGATTCTAATCTAGCTCTACAATTTCTGTCTGACCTTGGGCAAGACGGTGAGTGTCTCTGAACCTCAAGTTCCTGGTCTGTTAAGTGGAGGTAATTATAGATCCTACCCTGCTGCGCTGTCCCTCTGGGGACTCAGAACTGAATGGGCTAATGCTGGAATCCAGTCTGCCATAGGAACAGGAAAGAATCGCCATCCATTACCCACAAGGGGGAAAATCTTTGCTTGTCGTTTTGAAAAATGTCCCATGACTGTGTAAACAGCCATGTGTTTCCTTAGCATCAATTCTGATCGAAGACTGCAGTCCTTGGAAACCAAATCATTAGTGGCCAGTAGCCAAGGGCATAGTGAGGGGTAAAGAGGACAGACTTGGAGGCCTAAGACCAGGGTTCAAATCTCACTTCTCAGCTTGTTGGCCATGTAGCTTGGAGCAGCTAAAGTCCCTGGGCCATTTCACCTTGTTAAAGTGGACATGGCCTCCGTCTCCCTCTGAGAGCTGTCGTGAAGGCTGAATAAGTCAAGTCGCCTGGCCTCCTGGGTGCAGCCTGCAGCATATGTGAGCGATTCTAAGTGTTTGCTTTGATTTATTCAGCACCTTGTCAGCAGGCAGGTCTGTAACCCTTGGGAGTCGCAGTCCGCGAGATCCAGGGCGCCTTCCTCCTGCCCGTCTCCTGCAACAGGTCTCCCCTTCATCTGCACGTAGCCTGTGGCTGCTTCTGCTAGGTGGCAGGTGGTGTTGGTGGTTCACGTGGCCCCAGAGCCTGAGACGTCTGTCATGGGGCCCTTCCTGTCCTGCCCTTTACTGTCCGCCCCAGCGAGCCACGCTGACCCCTCACCCTGGGAACCTGTTTCCACCAGCAGCACCAGGTGGGTCTGGTTCTCCCTACAGTCCATACAAAGAGCAGAGACTCAGCGGTATTCCATGAACCCCTGCGTCAGAGGACTAGGCTCTGACCAAGCTGGAACGCATGGCTCCAGGGTCTACTTTCCTGATCACAGTTCTCACGTAGGTTATGTGGTGCCACATGACATGGTGACTTGGGGATTGAGTGCACGTCACTGACTTCCTTTGTCTCTGCAGCCTTGGGTGGAGGGTACAAAGGCGTGTAGAGACCACATTCAGGCCAGTCAGTTCCACCACCTGATGCTGAGGGCTCATGTAGTGTCTTAGCTTTTCTCCACTGTGACCAAAAGACCTGACGAGAACAATCGGAGGAGGGAAAGTTCACTTGGGGCTCATGGTTTTAGAGGTCTCAGTGCCGTGACACCGCTCCAGTGCTCTGTGCCCATGGTGAGGCAGAACCCCAAGGCAGAAGGGTGTGGAGCAGGAGGGCAGCTCAGGACACAGCAACCGGGAAGCAAGAAAGCTCTGCTCACCAAGAGCAGGATGTCATCCCCAGAGGAAGGTAATCTACTCCTCCAGCCACACCATACCTCCCTGCAGCTCTGACTCAGCTAATCCATTTGAGAGAATAATTCACCGATTAGGTGAAGCTCTCCTAACCTGATACTTCCACCTCTGAACGTGCTTGTAGGTTGGCCTTCCGGATTAGTCTCTGCAGCTAACAGGTGTAGAGTCTGCTGAAATACGGACATCCAGAGAGTTGTCTCCCAAAAACTTGTTTGTTTGAGATGGTGTCATTTCCCTTTGATTCGGTTCTGAAATACATTATATGTATAAGGATTAGGAAAAACTCCCATGAGGTCAATTTGCAAGATTAGTTTAGAAAGGTCAGTCTCCTGTGTGCATGTTAGTTTGATATGGAAATATGTACCCTTCCCTACCTCAAGATTTCCAGTGTGCTCAGAATTTTCTTTGTAAAGGCAGAGATTAGATCCATCTCCTGTGCCTCACCATCCCATGTTTGGTATATCTTCATAGACATTGTCTTAAGGTTGACTCCTAAAGCATGAAAGTAGCAGGTCCGCCTCAGACATACACCTGGAAACCCGCCTTTGTTGTCAGCCGGAAGCAGGCCTGGACATCCCGGTGACTGTGAACCCACACCCCTCCTTCCAGAGATAGTGTCTCAGGCTTCTGGTGCTCCCCACCTGGACCAGAGATGGCCGTCCACTCTCAGCTGCAAAGGGGACTGTTTCAAGACACTCAGTTGTTGGACTATGGGAAGATATTTGGAGTTCTCCAGGTGTGCAAAAGCATCTCCTTAGGTTCGCTGATTAAATGTAATGCTTATAAAGCCTAGGTTACCTTCTTCAGTATTAAATAGTGCTGTCTGGGTAACTGCTATGCGTGGAAATGCGTGCCAGCGTGCCTTGGAAACTGCCTCCTGTGTCCTAGGATGAGCTTTCTTGTGCTCAACCTTCAGGGGATGTTCCTGAGAGGTCTCTGTGCCAGGCGTTGAGACGCCGAGTGGGTCGGGTGAAGGTGGGAGGTATCAGGCTGATCTCCCTCCCCAGACCTCTTGTTTCCTCCAGTGCCTCTCTTTCTCCTCCCACTCAGGACTCAAGGACTCCCGTGTGGGGTCGGCAGTAAAACACGGTCCCTGGTGTCAGTGGGAGGGAGAAGCTTTTATTTTACTTTTTAGAACTTTTTTTAGTTGTAGCCGGACCTTTATTTTCATTTATTTATCCACACGCGGTGCTGAGAACTGAACCCAGTGCCTCACACGTGGTGGGAAGCGCTCCACCGCGCAGCCGTCCCAGCCCAGGAGCACTTATTTCTAACTGGAGGAGCTCATGGCTGTTTTCTGAGGCTCCGGCCTCGGAAGGCCTCTCATGGCACGCCCTCCTTTCAGCTCTGGGTTTGCTTCCAGAACAGCCCACGCTGTGGTCACTTAGCCCCTTAGACTCTTCCTAACCAACGCCAGGCCCCAGGCCTCTAGGCCTGTCTTGACTCCACGGCAGGAACCCCGTCACTTCGTGAATGAATGTCGACCCTTGATCCCCTCATGAGCACCTTCTGCGTAGTTGGAAAACTACACTCAGCATTTCAATATCGTCTTATTTTTAGAAGAAAAGTAATATTCCTCGTCACCTCACAATACAAAAACTTAGAAAACTCTAGCTAGTGTAGACATAGAGAAAAGTGTGGAGCTAGAGCTTGGGGCACCAGCTCTGATGAAGGCACACGAGACCCCCTGGCTTCAAGCCTTGCGTTATAAAGAGGAGGTGCGGCTTCACGGAAAGAGGGTCGCGCTCTCCAAGCATGGCTTGCTTTCGGTAATACACGTTTGCTAGCGAACCCCGAGCACACCAGCGACTTCAGCCACCACATCGCTGAGGACTTGGTCTGAACGCCTGCTGGTTTTAAGGTCCTCGTCCGCGGCGAAGTCCACTTTCTGTCCATGCTGGTGCAGTTTTCCTCCAACATGTCACCTCCAGCCTCATCCCCATCACTTCCTGTGGGTGGTGGTCAGCTCATTTTGCCACCTGTGAATTCCATTTCCTGTTTATTTGATGTCCCTAACAAAGCCCCCGTGCCTATGCATTGAGGCTGTGTGTCCCCTGGACGTTCACCGTGCTGAGTGCCTTTGGACCCCTTGGGTCCTATATTCCCAAACTCTATGACAAACTGTACTGGGTCAAACCATTAATGGTAAAGATATTCTTCTTTTTAAAGAGTTTATGTTCATAAATAACATTATTTTTATCATTCATCTTTTTATCACTGCTAACAAAATAACTGACACTAAGAACGTAAGGAGGAAAGATTTATTTTGGCTCAGTGTTTCAGAGGGTCAGTCCATGGCTGACCAACTCCATTGCTCTGGGCTGGGTAAGACACAACATCATGGTGGAAGGATGTGGGGGAAGAAAACTGCTTAGCTCATGACAGCGCAGGAGCCACCTGAGGACGGTGTTCTGAGCCTTAACAACCAGCCGGCCTTCGGTCACGGGATGGAGTGCTCCACGTCGCTAGCCATGGTGCTGAGCTTTGCTTCACACTCCTGCCAGTGCTGATGCTCTGCTCTCCTGTGTAGGGTGATCTGGGAAACGCCCCAGAGTCATGGCACACGGTGGCTTGGAAAAGGACTTTTTAATCTGGAAGTTAATGGCCTATGACCCAAGTCAATTTTCTGGCACCCTTTGTGAAAACTTATTGTGCACAAATTAAGAAAACTAGCTCTTACCAGGGGCTACAGGGCACAATAACCTTTTCATTAAAACGAACAGTATTTTTTTATTATAGGATTCCATTTATATGAAATATCCTGTACAGATAAAGCCATAAAGATAGCATGCAGACACGTGGCTGCCAGGAGCCAGGGAGGGGAGAATGAGAAAAACTGCCCACTGGTCACAGGGTTTTATTTTAGAATTTAGACAAAGACGATGGTCGTACAGCATTATGAATATAGTACAAGAAATGCCACTGAACTCTTCACTTAAAATTGGTGGATTTTACGTGTTTTTGAATTCTACTTCAATGAATGATTTCTCTTCTAGATGTGATGACTTCAGGTTTTTAGTTTTTCTAATTAGTTACAGATAAGAGTAGAATGCATTTGTGCATGTTGATAGAGCATACATAAATGGGTGTAATCTCACTTTTCTGATTGTACATACTGCAGGATGACATTGGTCATGCAGTCATACATGTACACGAGGGAATAATGTCTGCTTCACTCTACTGTCCTTGCTACCCCACACCCCTTCCCCTCCCTTCACTCCTCTCTACCTAATATGCAGTAACTCTGTTCTTCCCTAGTGCCCCTGCTTATTGTGAATTAGCTTCTGCTTATCAGAGAAAACATTTGGCCTTTGGTTTTTGGGGTTGACACTTTTTCACTTAGTATAATATTTCCTAACTCTGTCCATTTACCAGTAAATGTCATAATTTCATTCTTCTTTAAAGCTGAGTAATAGTCCATCATGTGTATATGTGTGTGTATATGTATATAGATATATAGTTATAGATATAGACATATATTCCATCACGTGTATATACACGTGATGGAATATATATATCACATTTTCTTTATATTCATCACATTTTATATATACTCTATGTACATTTTACACACACAAACACACACACACACACACACACTCACACACCCCACATTTTCTTTATCCATTCATCTCTTGAAGGACACCTAGGTTGGTTCCATAGTTCAGCTATTTTGAATTGAGCTTCTATAAACATTGATGTGACCGTGTCACTGTAGTATAGTATGCTGATTTAAATCTTTTGGGTATAAACTGAGGAGTGGGATAGCTGGGTCAAATGGTGGTTCCATTCCAATTTTTCTGAGAAATCTCCACACTGCTTCCCATAGTGGTTGCATCATTTTGCATTCCTACCAGCAACGTATGAGTGTGCCTTTTTCCCCACATCCTCACCAGAATTTATCATTGTCTGCATTCTTGATAATCAACATTCTGATTGAAGTGAGATGAAATCATAGAGTAATTTTGATTTGTATTTCTCTAATTACTAGAGATGTTCAACATTTTTTCATATATTTGTTTTTAGATTGTATTTCTTCTTCTGTGAAGTGTCCGTTCGGTTCCTTAGCCCATTTATTGTTTGGTTTTTTGAGTTATTTGTATATCCTAGAGATTAATGCTTTATCTGAGGTGCATGTGGTAAAGATTTTCTCCCAGTCTGTAGGCTCTCTCTTCACGTTATTGATTGATTCCTTTGCTGAAAAGAAGCTTTTTAGTTTGAGTCCATCCCATTTACCTGTTCTTGATTAACTTCTTGTGCCTTGGGGGTCTTGTTAGGAAGTCAGATCCTCAGCCAGCATGGTGATGGTGTGGACCTGCTTTTTCTCCTAGGGTCTCTGGTCTAGTGCCTAAAGTCTTGCATCGCCTCACACATGAGCTTTTGGAGAACACCTTGCGTCTAAACCATAGCATGGAGTAAAGAGATGGCGTCTCTCTTAATTTCCCTTGGTCCTCTGGCATTTTTAAGGAGGAAGTCTCAGTCAGGTACTGTCAGGTACTTAAGAGCTCCCTAAAATTTTGTTTGAAACCATCCCATTTACCTATTCTTGATTTAACTTCTTGTGCTTAGGAGTCTTGTTAAAGAAGTCAGATCCTAGGCCAGCATGGTGAAGAATTGGGTCTATGTTTTCTTCTAGTCTTTGATCCACTATGAGTTGAGTTTCATGCAGGGTGAGAGATAGGGCTTTATTTTCGTTTTGTTACATATGGATTTCCAATTTTCCCAGCACCATTTGTTGAAGGGACTATCTTTTCTCCAGTGAAAGATTTTGGCACCTTTGTCCAGTATGAGATACCTGTATTTATGTGGGTTTGTCTCTGTGTCTTCTGTTCTGTACCATTGGACTATGTGTCTGTTTTGGTGTCAGTACCATGCCATTTTTGTTACTATTGCTCTCTAGTGAGGTTTAAGTTCTGGTATTGTGAGGCCTCCTGTTTCACTCTTCTTGCTAAGGATTGATTTGACTATTCTGGGTCTCCTATTTTTCCATATGAATTTTATGATTGCCTTTTCTAGTTCTATAAAAAATGTTGTTGGGATTTTTAATGGGAATTGTATTAAATCTGTAGAACGCTTTTGGTAGTATGGCCATTTTGACATCATTAATTCTGCCTATCCAAGAGCAAGGGAGGTCTTTCCGTCTTCTAAGGTCTTCTTCAATTTCTTTCTTTAGTGTTTTACAGTTTTCGTTGTAGAGTTCTTTCACCTCTTTGGTTAGATTGATTCCCAAGTATTTTTTTTTTGAGACTATTATGAATAGGGTAGTTTTCCTAATATCTCTTTCAGCAGATTCATCACTGATATATAGGATCATGTTTGATTTATGGGTGTTGATTTTATAATCTGCTACTTTGCTGAATTCGTTTATGAGCTCTAGAAGTTTTTGGGTGGAATTTTTTGGATCTTCTAAATGTAGAATTATGTCATGACAAATAGTGATAGTTTGAGTTCTTCTTTCCTATTCATATCCCTTTAATTTTTTACTCCTGTCTAATTGCTCTAGCTAAGCTTCCAGGGTTATGTTGACTAGAAGTGCTAAAATAGGCTGTCCTTGTCCTGTTCCAGTGTTTAGAGGGAATGCTTTCAACTTTTCTCCATTTAGGATCATGTTGGCCTTGGGCTCAGCATAGATAGCTTTTACCATGTTGAGGTATGTTCCCACTGTCCTTAGTTTTCTAGTGTTTTGAACATGAAGGGGTGCTGTATTTTGCCAAATGCTTTTTCTGCATCTATCGAGATGATCATATTCTTGTTGTTAAGTCTATAGATGTGATGAGTTACATTTCTTGATTTCCGTATGTTGAACCAAATTTGCGTTCCTGGGATGAGACCTACTTGATTGTGGTGCACTATCTTTTAAATATTTTTCTGTATGTGATTTGCCAGAATTTTATTGAGAATTTTTGCATCTATGTTCATCAGGGACATTGGTCTCAAGTTTTCTTTCTTTGATGTGTCTTTTTCTGGTTTTGGTATCAGGGTGATGTTAGTCTCATAGAATGAGTTTCGAAGGGTTCCCTCCTTTTTTATTTTATGAGATAATTTGAGGAGTATTGGTGTTAATTCTTCTGTGAAAGTCTTGCAGGACTTGGCTGAGAATCCATCTGGTCCTGGGCTTTTCTTCGCTGGTAGGCTTTTGATGGTGTTTTCTGTTTCATTGCTTGAAATTGATCTGTTTAACTCATGTATGTCCTCCTGCTTCAGTTTGGGTAGATTGTATGTGTATAGAAATTTGTCGATGTCTTCAAGATTTTCTATTTTATTGGAGTATAAATTTTCAAAGGAGTTTCTAATTATCTTTAGTATTTCAGTCATGTCCATTGTGATATTTCCATTCTCATTTTATATTTTAGTAATTTTTCTCTCTTTCTCTTCATTAGTGTGGCTAAGGGTTTATCAACTTTATTTATTTTTTCAAAGAACCAACTTTTTGTTTGGTCAATGCTTTGAATTGTTTCTTTTGTTTCAACTTTATTGATTTCAGCTCTGATTTTAATTATTTCCTGTCTTCCTCTTTGGGTGTTGATTTGTTCTTTTTTTCCTAGGGCTTTGAGATATACTGTTATTCCTTTATTTGTTGACTTTTTATTCTTTTAATGAATGAGCTCAATGCGATGACCTTTCCTCCTACTCAGCCTCATGGTGTCCCCGCGGTTTTGATATGTGGTATCACTGTCCTCATTTACCTCCAGGTATTTTTTGATTTCATCTCTGACTTCTTCTGTTTCTCATTCATCATTCAATAATGTATTATTTAGTCTCCAGGTGTTAGAGTAGCTTCTATCTTTTATTCTATCATTGATTTCTACTTTCATTCCTTTATGATCTGATGGGATGCAGGGTGTTTTCTATTTTTTTGTGTTTGGTCACAATTCCTCTTTGGCATAACATGTGGTCTGTTTCTTAGAAGAATCCACGTATATTTACTGATGGATGAAATATTCCATATGTGTCTGTGAAGTCTAAATCATTGATCGTATTATGTCGTTCCGGAGTTTCTTTGTTTAGGTTTTGTTTGGAACATCTGCCCAGCGGTGAGTGGGGTGTGTGAAAGTCACCCAGTACCCCCGAGTCGAGGTCTGTCTGATCCTCCATGTTGAGAGGGCTTTGTTCAATGTAGGTAGATGCTCCATTGCATGGGGCATGAACATTCACCATCGTCTTGCTGTGCTGACGTGTGATTCCTTCCTTGTGACGCGAGCTCTCCCCGCTGACCGTAAAGGACTCTCGTGGTGACTGTAAAGTCTCGTGGTGACTCCTGCACTCATTTCCTCCCATCCCCGTCGTGCGGATGTGGAGTTTCTGCCTCTTCTGCCCTGCTGAGAGGACCCCTCGCTGCCCGGCCTTCGCTCCCTCTGTGGCGTGCCCGTCACACTGCTGACCGGCAGACGTCCAGCCTTCCTTGCCTCCCTGGGACGGATCCCGGAACCACGCCGAGAGATCCTAATGAAGTGCTGTCAGGTCCGATTTGGTGGCATCTCGTTGAGGGTCTGCGGTTTGCGTCGGCCTCTGGTGCAGGCAGCGCTGGGAGCCGCGCAGCCCACCCGCCTGCAGGAGGCTCCTGTACTGACTGCTGACGAGTCGTTGGTCTTGTGTTCAGCACCCCAGGTCCGGGTGGACTCGCCCCGAGTTCTCTGGCACGTGGCTTCTCGCGTTGACGCTGCTGGAGCAGAAGCCTGCTTCCACTGCTGTGTCTTCTAACGTGCAAACACGCCACGGTTGCCTTCTGCCCCGGTGAGCTTCTGGGTTGCGCCCAGCTTGGCATCAGTGAGCGAACTTCCCGGGGAGTTCCGTATGCTTCTTGACGGAGCCCTTGTCATTCCTGGGAGAGTGCCGGGCGGGGCCTCAGTTTTCCACAGAAGTCTGAGTGTTTTTATCGCAGCGCCCTTTGGTCGAGTCGTCTCACTGTCAGCACCCAAGGGTGTGTTTGGAGGATAGACTTAGAATGGACCAAGAGCCTTCGACATGGACTTTAGGACGCAGGTCAGTGCGCCAGGATCTTCCACCACCCTCCTCGTCCTGAGCGCTCCTTCCTGCATTCTGAGCCCGGCCCTCCAGTGTCCAGCCTTGCCCGTTGCTGGCCGCTCCCTGTAGGCTCCGGTCCAGGGTGCGGAGGGAAAAGCCGAGGCGCTCTCTCCCCAGCTCCGTCCAGTTCATCTGCTGCAGTCACGAGCAGGAGGGCCGGGTCTTCAGGGAGCTCAGAGCCTCAGGGCCCACGTCCTGCTGGCATCAGCCCTTGGCCATGCCTCTGCCTCGCCGCCTCACCAGGAGGAAGGACGCTGGGCTTCTCGCTGCGGAGTCACTCGTTCCTTAATCGCGACTTAGGTCTAGGAGCAGTTCAACGTTTTAAAGTTGACTTCTTTTCCTAAGTAGGGAACTTGCATTCTGTCTAACCCACTTAACACCCAATTGCTCCTCCTCGGCGTTGCTCAAATAACGGTCAATCGATATGGTGGCAGTGACGATGCTAAGCTCTAATCCGTTGTCGCTCAGCGTTGACCTGCTTTCTTCAGGACCGTCAACACAAGTGAGACACCACGCGTGGTAACGACCAGGGCTGCAGTCGGCGCCAGGCGGGGGCCGTCCATCTTCATTACTCCTCGGCTCTTGGCGGTCATCTTTTAGAGAGGGGTCTCTCGGCCCCCTTTACAGAGCAGAGCCGGGGGACTCCGGACCCATCTTATATGACGTCAGAATGTAGGGTCGGGCCTTGAACCCATGGGGTGGATTTCAGAGCCAGCCATTCCCTGTCTCTGCCCTCTGGGATCTCTTCGTAACAGTGAAGGCTCGGCCATCCTGTTGGCTGCCGGTTCAGCTCGCGGTTCGACTCTCAGTCTCTCGGGATGAAGAGGGTGTGTGGCTAGAACTTGGCCTGCAGCAGAGTCTGAGGAGACCAGCATCCACTGGACTCTCTCCCAATTGCTCCAACAAAGTTAAAGATACTCAACGCTTTGTGCAGGTCCACGTGCATGTCACGCGATAACATCCCGTTCGCCTGCAGCTGTGGATATGAAAACATCAATAGCAAGAGCAGGAACAAAACTGAGGGCCAGCTCTGGCTCTGTGCTGAGGGCTTCGCGAGCGCTGTCTCATTCAGTCCCTGTAACCTCCAGCAGTAAAGCGCAGGGCCGATATCCCAGCCGGGAACCTGCAGGATAACCCTAGCATCACAGAGCCTCCTGGAAACTGAGTCTGTGCTGGAGACTCAGCGGAGCCGCGTCCAGCAGCCTGTGAAACCCAGTGACTCACGGGTGTGAAGGCGCAGGGATTTCAGGAACCATACTGGTTAGTTGTTGCCACCTTGCAAATCACTGCAGACCCCGCATCTTAAAAGGACCCGCCCTCGTGCCCTGGCACAGGTTGGAGGCTGGGCATGGCTCGAGAGCCCTCTGCCTGGAGTCCCTGGGCTGCAGTACAGGTGCAGCTGGGCTGTGGCCCATCACATGCCCAGTGGGGACATACTCACTACGGTCCCTCCACGGCTGTTGGAATTCCTCCATTTTCTCACCGGCTGCTGACCGGGGGCCGCAGGACAATTCTCAGGGCCAGGCTCCTCTGGGGTGCCCACGGTGGTGCATGGGTCTGGGGCCTGCTGGCACGGTGGGGTGGACGGATGCTGCTGTGTCGTCAGGGTGACGGCTCTCCATCCAGGCAGGTGGCACCGTCTGCCTGTGAGGGACACCCCACACCCTCGCTGTGCCGTGGAAGCTGGGTGCAGGCCACAGTCCTGGTGACGGCTCTCCATCCAGGCAGGTGGCACCGTCTGCCTGTGAGGGACACCCCACACCCTCGCTGTGCCGTGGAAGCTGGGTGCAGGCCACAGTCCTGGTGACGGCTCTCCAACCAGGCAGGTGGCACCGTCTGCCTGTGAGGGACACCCCACACCCTCGCTGTGCCGTGGAAGCTGGGTGCAGGCCACAGTCCTGCTGACACTTGAAAAGAAGGGCCGCAGGTGCCACCTCAAGTCCACTGTGGGTCTCATCCCTGGCACCTGCCTGGCTGTTCCTCCCACCACAGAGCGGTGATCCTGGGCAAACCCCTCCACAGCGACGCGTCCTCTGGCCTGTCACAATGAAGCCGTGTCCCCTGGCTCCTCAGAGCCCCCAGGAAAGGCCTGTGAACTCTCAAGACACACAGTGCGCCTCGCTTTTAAACAGGCTTTTCCTCTCTGCATCTCGACTCTCCAGCTACATCTTTGAAGCCAGAGCCGCCACTCATTTCCTTCACCTCTGCGTTTCACAAGTGTCTGTCGAGGCCCTACTCTGTGCCACTTGTCAGGATTGCACGTGACTGTGCTAACAGAACCCGGCCGCCGGGGCTCGTTAAACTGACAGGACTCCAGCTCCTCCGCAACAGAACATCTGCCGCTGGCGGGACAGCGTCTCTGTGAGCCCCCCTTTCCTCGGCCCTTCCTCCTCTCACGGACAGGAAGTGGCTCCTCCGGCTCCCGCCGTCCAGCCTGTGTTTCAGAGTGGTGAACAGGAAGGGGCAGGAGTGTCAGGAGTCAGACGTCCTCACCGGCCTGCGTCTCACCCGTTGATGAGAACCGGGCCCACGTTCACCCACAGCTGCGCGGGGACAGGAGAGCCTCCTGAGTGCCTGGGACAGGGTTGTGCCACGTGGAGGGAGGAGAGACGAAGTACGGCCAACCCTCGTGTCCACGGGCTCCGCACCCGGAGTTGGCCGAACTGGACCAGGCCCTCCAAAACACGCATCTGCACTGAACACGCACACACCTTCGCCCTCACTTCCCGCGAGCCAACTGTTGGCACACAGTTACTGTTCACACACTGTATGCCAACTAGTTACACACCAGGGTGTGCGGGTACTGGGTCGTCTGGAGATGACGGGTGCCACCCAGGATGGAGCGCGATGTCGTGTGCAAGCCCTGTCTCCATGCGCCGTCTATGCAAGGGGCCTGGGTCCTCACGGCGTCCGTACCCTTAGGGGCCCGGGTCCGATTCCCTGTGGACTCTGAGGGCAGCTGTGCTGCGTTGGCTACAGCGACGTCTGTGGTCAGGCTTGCTCTGGGCCTTGGGGGTGACGGGATGCAGGACAACGGACTTGACCGCTGCCACGAGGGGCTTCGTATGGGAAACAGGCAACAACAGGCAGGTGGCTGTGTGTGCTGGGGGAAGGGCGTGGCGTCCAAGCGTCCAGAATGAGAGGGACGGGGGTGCCTGACCTGGTCAGAGGGTTGAGGAAGGGTCCTCCAACAAGGGCCCCAAGGAGGGGGTGTGTCTGACTCAGCCTTGGACCTACTGCAGGGCCTGAGCAAAGAGCTCATTGAAGAAGAATCCTCCTGAGACTCTCAGGATGAGTGCACTCAATGGCTCTTTGTATCATAAGCAGCCAAAAAATTCGACTTCAGCTGGACCAGGAGCTGATGGACAGCAGTTCTCCTCCAGCTTCAGGCTCAGCTGCATCTGGCAGCATGAGCTGTGGTGGCAGGAGGCTGCAGCTGCCTCCTCTGTTCACAGGCATGCTCCTGCTTTTCCACCATGCCGTCAGGACGGGGCAAGCTCCAGACTCAGGTCATCTCACTAGTGACGCCCACAGAGACGTGTTTTCTGAGCACAAATCTGCAGTTGGATCTCACCATGGATCGCTTGGGTCAGACGCCAGTCCCTGCACATGTGGACTAGAGATGGCGTGATGGATGTGGCCCAACCACATGGTCGATGATGGTGCAGTGGGTACGGCCTATCCACCTGGTCACTGAAGAGGGGCGATGGACATGGCCAGGCCTCAGCATCCTGCCTGCTCTTAGAACCAGGCTTCAGATCAGTTCTTCTCAAACTGCATGAAGTGGAAGTGGGATGAAGGGCTACCAGCTCCCCTAAGACAGCAAACACCAGCATCAGTGCCAGTGGACTGCTGGCGGGGTGGGCAGATGCACGTGGTCCACAGGACACACAGAACTGCCGTCCTAGGACGCAGGGGGCTGAGAATGCCCATGACTGCTGACAACAGAAGCAACGTGACCACCCTCCCCAACACACCTGCCCCACGGGAGCCAGCCAGCTCTGCAGCGGCCAGCCACCCCGAGGGCAGCACCAGCTCCCTGTGTGCGTGCCAGCCAGCTCTGCAGTGGCCAGCCACCCCGAGGGCAGCCGCTCCCTGTGTGCGTGCCAGCCAGCTCTGCAGTGGCCAGCCACCCCGAGGGCAGCAGCTCCCTGTGTGCCTGGGAGTCCCGAAGGCAGAGCCTCAGCAGCACCACCAGGTGCCCAGCCCAGGTCCCGGTGGCCCGTACTCAGGGGCCCTGCAGACGTGCCCATGTCCCTGAGCTGCTCAGTCAGGGTCACTCCAGGAAGCTCATCCAAGCACAGGTGACCCTGGGCCGCAGGGCGTCTGCGTGGTGGCTTGCCTGAGTGAATGCTGGTGGCCTTAGACTCGCGATCACACCCAGCAGCCAGGAGGAAGGCCTGCTGACCATCTTGACGAACAGCCTCTTTCACTGCCTCCGGACGGTGTGTGCAGCTCGGCAGAGTCAGACACTGTTAGATGGTCATCACGTCAGAAAGAGCAGTGGTGAGCTTTTCTACCTGAGTCAAGCTGATGACTTCCGTGCTGAGTGACACAGGCCGGGTTCCCGTTTGCCTTCTTCCTCTGCAGTGCGTGCTTTCTGAGCTCTCTGGCTGTGGACGTGCGGCACAGTCTCACAATGCAGATAAACACGTACTCTTACTATTGCCTCTCAGCCGGACCCATAGAATACGGAGACGGAAGGGCCAGGCCCTGGGCCTGGGCGCGGCGCTGGGCAGAGGCAGCAGCCAGCAGTCACCTCTAGATCTTCAAGAGAGGCGAGACGGGCCTGTTTCACAGGCGGGACCTTGTTTCACCAGGTCTGCGTCTTAGCTCTCGCACAGAGTGGTGCAGCGTTCCCAAGGGCCTAAGCCACCCTTTCCTCTCATGGGCGTAGAAAGCGGCATGTCAGGTGGGTCCAGCTGTGTGCCGCAGCAAGCGGCACCCACAACCCGATGGCTGACCAGCAGGCCTTCGCTGCCCGGTCTGTGGCCACGTGAGGTGTGCCCTGCCGTTCAGCAGCGAGGCAGTGAGTTCAGAGTTCCCAGGGCTAGAACTTCTGCAGCGGCCGCCACCCGAGACAGAGATGGGGACACTGCAACCCGCAGGCCAATCTGGCTCACCTCCAGATTCCGAAGTTCCAACAGCCAGGAGTGGCCTCTGCCGTCTTGAGGTTCCCAGGAAGTGCCAGGGGCTGCTGTGACCTGTCAGCGTTGCCGGGATTTCCTGCTGGTTTCCTGCTCCACGGATGACCGTCGGCTCGCAGCCGCACTTACCGGTTGACGCACTCTTTTAACAACTGTTTTCTGATATAACAGCTGAGTGTGGTGGTTGCCCTGACCAGAGGCCCACGAACCTGAAAATATTCACAGCTGGACCTTTGCAGAAAACGCTCACTGACCTCTGATGGGAAGTCCTGCCGGCAGCCACAGCAGCAGGAGATCCCCAGAGGACTCGCCAGGCAACTTCTCAGCACCGCGGTGCAGCTCAGTTCCGTTAGCACCCAGCCCACCAGCCGTGGTCTCGTGTGCCCCTCCCTTCCTGGGCTAGACACCTAGGTGCCTGGGGGTCCACCCAGCTAGCCGTAAGGGCAGCCCCGGCACCCACCGCCGGTGTCCACAGGTCCATACTGTCCTCCAGTCCCTCCACTCACTCGGCTCACAGCCACCTCCAGGGGGAGCCCGACGGTCCTCTACCTTTCACAGGTGAGGAAACCTCGAAAGAGCCCACGGTTTTCCTGAGACGACAGCCCGCAAAGGGCGGGGAGGGACTGAGCCCTGTCAGCCACTCCCGAGCGCTGTCGCGGACACTGGGCCTCGGCTTCTGCCACACACTACCTGGTGAGCCTCCAAAGCCCAGCCGCGGACACTGGGCAACCACGCCCGCCCACAACCCTCAGAGGCCGCCTTTGGTGGACACAGGAAAACACTAGCCTTAGTGTGGGTATTGCAGCTTCCAGAAATTCTGTGATCTGGTAGCCGGAGGCTGGCCGGTAGCCCAGCGGGGAGTGACGTCGGTGCGTGGGTTTGCTTGTGGCTTCCCAGGGATGCCCAGGGAGGCCCTGCGGTCAACCGGAGGCCCACCAGAGGCTGCATTTTGAGGCTGCCTCTCCCCAGGCTTCACAGTCTTGGTACTCACCTCACCTTTGCTGGGCCACTCAGCAGGGTCACTCTATGGCCTGGTCATTTAGGTGGAGGAAGAACGTCACAAAGTGTGGCGGCTTCAAGGGGACGGGCTCAGCGCCATCAGGTCTTCACGGCGTTGGCCTGACCTTTGCGTTCTCATGGCTCGTGTGCATGACCCCCCACGCACCAGAGGGTGTCCCTGGCTCACCATGATGGGCAGCGGAGGGACCTCATCCAGAGGTCGCGCCTCAGAGTCCGTGGTTCCTGCTCTGTGCGGCTCAGTGTCAGGACCAGGCACAGAGCAGAACTCGGAAGGGTCGTGGACGGAGCGAGCAGCGGCATGAGGGGCACGCGAGGCCACCGTCTTGACCGCAGGGTCCCCGGAGCAGGGTCCCTTGACCTGCCTTTCAGGGTGCTCACCTCCCCCAGGGCCCACCTTGGGCGCACCACCTCCAGGGGCGTCTTCGCCCTCGGCTTGGAACCCACGTCACTAAGGAGAGTGGCGGCTCCCGGCAGGTGCTCCTGCAGGCCTGCCCGCCCGCTCCCGCTCGCGCCTGCCAACGCCCGCGGCACCTCTGGCACTGAGGTGCTTCCTGGCCAGGAGCAGGCCTAGAGGGCACAGCTGGCCCGCCGCACAGCCAGCGGCCGAGTGAGGCTGATTGTCTGAGCTTTCATTCCAGTATCAACGTATGCAGCCTCTCCTGTCATGGCTTCAGAAGTCAGAGAGGTAAGGAGCCAGAGGAGTCGTGCACGTAGAGCAGCACTGCCTGTCTTCTGCAGCACCCGCGTCCCTGCCGCTCCCAGCCTGCGAGGCTGCTGTCGAGAGGAGGGCGCGGCACCGTGGGCGCGGCGCCCGGAGCCTGGCTTAGCTGGGTGGGGAGGTCCCGTCACTGGGTCTGGGAACCTGTGCTCTGGTGGGGTGGGGGGCATGGCGACTTCTCTGGCTGAGTCCATTTCGCTGTGACCTCATCCCAGCAGTAGGATCCAGAGTCTTTCTTTAGGACATGGCCCAAGGAAGCCGGGCTTGGGCGCGGCGATTCGGTTTCCCGTGACCTGCCTGGACTCAGGGCAGGTGCCCCGTAGAGGCAGTAGCTCCCCACTGGCCAGCGAGGTGTTTCTAAGATGCGTTAATTGGCGGATTGGAAGGAAGAACAGAGCAGAGGAGGGTGTCTTGGAGCAGGGAATAGAGGGGAGGCTAGATCACACTCACAGCCTCGGTCTCGCGAGCCTCTAGCGAGCCTCCTCGGGCAGACCTGCCCGGTGCGTGGAGGTGCCTGCCTTGCTCGCGCGTCGCAGGGCTCCCTCCGTGGTGCTCGGAGGCCATGCTGGGGAGAGCGCCGTTCCGCAGGGGTACAGAGCAGCGAGGAACCCGGCGTTCTCCCTGGGAACCTGCTGGTGCCTCTGGTCAGACTCCCTTCCGCGAGGGAGCGCCAGGTTACTGGAAGTCGTTCCTGCAGCAGTTTCAAGGACTCCCAGAGCCACCCAGAGGGTGAGAGCTGAGCCCACTGGCTCCGACTGACTTTGGGGGGACCTGGGGCTGCGTGCGTTTACCCAGCCGCTGGCCTGGGATGCGAGAAGCGGTGTGAGGAGCAGTCGATGCTGGCGAGAGGAGAAGTGAGGATGGGTCCCACCCGTAGCTGACCTAGTCAGAGGTGGCGTCAGGCTGTCCCTGTGTCCTGAGCCCGGCCTTCCTGGAATCACCTTGCCTGGACTTAGCTGACTCACGTGCCCATCAGTCTTCAGCACGCTGCGAACTCGATGCCGTCACCCACGTGTCACGAGGAGAACCTGAAGTGTGGACTCCAAAACAACGGGAACGCAGACCCGGGACTTGGGTCCTGCCCAGCCTCTAGAATCCGTGCTCCCAGCAGGGCCGTCCTGGGGAGTGCTCTCCCTCCCCTGCGCACCTGGAGCCCGGGGAGAGGGCGGGCGTGTGTTTGATCCCAAGCATAAACACATCCAGCAGCCACCCCGCCCTCCTCGACGGAAGCATGCTTAAAAAGTCCATTAGTGTCTTTCTTGTCAGTTATTCCCTTGGACCTTCCTTCCAGTCCACTGGGTCAATAAAGCATTTATAATAGTCTTAACTATGCATCTCTGACATCCGCCACAATGGCTTCCAAGAGAGCTATTTTTATGGCCTCCATCAAGAAGTCCTGCAAAGCAGGGCCTCAAAAATCTGTGCTTTTTCCTTTCAAGTTCAGCTTGTAAGAAAAGGAACCATTTGCAGTAAATGGAAATGCAAGAATGGGAACAGTCAGTCTTGACGTTCCTTAATCCATGTTTTATTCATTCCCTCCAAAACGCCTTTAACTGTAAACAGTGTCCTTGACTGACTACTAATGAGGACTGAGGTGTCCTTAGACTTCTCTTAATTGCTATTTCACTTCTAAGTTACTTCACTTAGGAAAAAAAAGCTTTTCTTTGGTACATTTTGACTATCCCTAACCAAAGTTCCAAGGCGTATTCGAAGGTCACTTTGTCGCAAGCTGCATGGATCCTTCAGGCTCCTCCTGGAAGAGGACCACAGGAGGGGGTCAGTCAAAGTCCCCCAGACAGGGTGGGTGCTGATTCTGTCTTCCTTCCTTCCTTCTCTTCCCTTTCTCTGCCTCCTGCACCTCCCTCCTTCCTTCTTCCCTCTGCCGTCCCCTCTTCCTTCCTCCCATCCTAGATTCTCACGGTCTCATTTGGTCACCTAGCACATGCCAGGTCACCTGGGCACTGGGCAAAGCAGTACAGAGGACACGGCCCCGGTCTTCCTGGAGTGGCCAGGCAGCCAGGGTGGACAGGGGAAGGGCCAGCGATTCAGGTAGGGCTCCTGCTGCAGGAGAGAAGTGAGGCTTGCTCGGAGGTCGTGAATTGGGGTCACAGGATAGTCTCTGAGGAAGAAGCCTGTGCAGCAAGCCCGTGTGGACAGGTTAGTGCTGGGGACGGGCGGACCACAGACCCGCGCCCTTGTCCTCTGTGGTATTCAGAACACGGATCATGCATGAGGAAGGCCATCATGGGAGCACCCCGAGGACGGGCGTCCACAGAGGAAGACCCCGCAGGAGGCCCGAGGGAGGCCCACCCTCCACCCGCCACCGGGGCTGAGAGAGCCCCACGCACCTGCACAGGCTCGCGGCGACGTGTGCTCCTCCACCTGCGTGCACCTCTCCCTTAGCACGTGCCTCCTCTCCAGGAAGCCCGCTCTGGGGACACTGTGATTGCTGGGCTGAGCCTGGTCTCGGGCGGGAACGCACCGCACCCGTGGTGGGACTGGACGTCCGCCTTCCTGGGACACTGTGATTGCTGGGCTGTGCCTGGTCTCGGGCGGAAACCCGCTGCACCCGTGGTGGGACTGGACGTCCGCCTTCCTGGCAGGTGAAAAGGAAGACATTGGGGGCTTCCCGGGGGCCCGTTCTGAGCAGTTGGCCCTGTTTGCCGCCCAGAATGACCCAGTGGTTGGCGTCTGCTCTCTCTCTTAGTCTGGGGCAGATTCTGGCTGTGGGCCGGGCTTCAGCTTCTGTCCACCTACCTGCCGGCCACTCTGGCCACGTCCTTCCCTCCCCATCACCACAAACATCTGTCAGTGGGGAGCCCCGTTGAAGGAGCAGTGCCCTTGGGAATCCATCTTCCTGCTGCTCGCTCGGGCGGGCCGGACAGTGACCCGGGCTGGGAAGGCGGGACCCTCGCTCTTGCGTACTGGGCTTGGTGCTTCTTAACTTCTCCGCCCGAGAGAGCCGCTGCTGCCAGGAGCAGCCTCGAAGGCTGCCCGCTGCTGGGTGGACGTCCTCAGCTCTCTCTCGCACATGCTGGAGGGACCACAGCCACGTCCTGGACGTCCCTGCGGGGCACTTCCCACCCCTCGTGAATGTGGGCGAGGAGGCCAGGAAGCAGGTGTCGCCCTGAGGCTGGTCAGGCGGCTGCTGCAGGAGTGCTCCTGGGAGGAGCAGCGGGCACACCGCAGAGCCGGTGCAGCATCGGGGGGGATTCCTCACAGGAGTGCCCCCGGGAGGAGCAGCGGGCACACCGCAGAGCCGGTGCAGCATCGGAGGCGATTCCTCACAGGAGTGCCCCCGGGAGGAGCAGCGGGCACACCGCAGAGCCGGTGCAGCATCGGAGGCGATTCCTCACAGGAGTGCCCCCGGGAGGAGCAGCGGGCACACCGCAGAGCCGGTGCAGCATCGGAGGGGATTCCTCACAGGAGTGCCCCCGGGAGGAGCAGCGGGCACACCGCAGAGCTGGTGCAGCATTGGAGGGGATTCCTCACCCACACTCCACCCAGTTTCTGAGTAACCGCGTTGGTGCTGACGGCTGTTCGCACCAGTGTCCTGGCATCAGTTCATAGGTCACCTCACTGTCTTACTTGCTGGACGTACAGGTGCTGGTGGAATCCAGAAGAGGGCATTTTCCAGATAACCCGTAAGCAAAAAAGCGAAGCTCAATTTCCTGAGCGCTTCAGTGACTGCTCGGAGCAGCCGTAGATCACCCTGAAATCACTTCAACCTGGTGGGGGTAGAATCCAGAAGTGAATCGGCATTGGCGCCCAGGAAAAGTCCGGAAGGCATTTACATGACAAATACCATCGTTATGATTTTGAAATAACCTTGGCATTTAGGCTTGGAAGTTCAGTTGACTAGGTGATCCTTAAAATGCAAATAAATGGATTAAAAGTGACGGATTCTAGTTTCCGGAAAGGCTTGCAGCAAACCTCGCTCTTCCCCTGTCCTGGGGCTTGTCTGGGACCATTCCCATTCCAGGTCCTTGTCTGGTGGACGGGGACAGCAGCTAAGATTTGACGGTCACTTCTGCAGTGTCCATTCTCTGTCGTCGTAATAGAAACCCAGGATTTTCTTTCCATAGAAGCCGGTCTACTCCTCTCTGTAACGTGTGTGGACCAAAGTAAATGCAGGCTCCTGAGGGACATGAAGCAGGACATGGTGGACATGGTGGGGCCAGCGATTTACAAGCCGGCTTTGCTCTCTACGCCAAAACGTCCAACCTTCTCGCAGCACGCCTCTCCTCTGATTGCTCGGGGATCTGTGGGCGGTCCACTGCTGATTTTCCAATCTGCTCAACGGGCCGTCCACCGTCCGTCACAAGCCCGTCGTTTAGGGTGAGCTTCAGGGAGGCACCAGCCAGGTGAGCGCAGGGTTTCATTTTCCTTTGACGAGGAGATGGCTAGGCCGATGTTGAAACCCAGGGGCCAGAGGAGCAATTCCCTCCCGCAACCAAGGTGGCCGAGCCCGCAGGTGGCCCTCGGGCCCCACAGCCCGAACCTGAGAGCCAGTTGCTTCCTGCTGTCGAGGTCTCAGACCTTCCCTGTTCACGCAGGATGAGTTTCCCGGGTCGGGACGGATTGAAAGACCAGTGTCCATGGTTGCTGGCAGCCAGGTCACTCCGAAGCCACCCTGGGAAGACGTGGGCAGGACGGGCCAAGCAGATCTCCTATGTGCTGGGACCCCATGGGCCCTGCCGTGACCCCAGACCTGTGTCCCCAGGCCCAGCCTCGCGTCCCCAGGCGAGGGTGAAACCGAAGCCATGGTTCAGCCTGCGGAGACCTCAGGAGCCTGCTGCACGGAGGAGCATCTGCCTGCTCTCCCGCAAGGGCCCAGTCCAGGAGCCCGAGGGGGACCGGCCTGGGCCGTGGACTGGACGCCCAGGTCCACAGAGGTGGCCGCTTGTCGATCTGTGGTCATTGAGCTCTCCTCCCCCTTTGGAGAAATGGCGGAGTGAGGGAAGACCTGCCCACGGCCAGAGGCCTGGGGTCCCCTCGAGGCGTCGTGGGTGCTGGCGGGTCACCAAGGTCCTCTTGATCGCGGGAGCCTTTCTGTGGAGTGGGGGTCCTCTGGATCCACTGGGCGTGGGCGAGCGCAGAGCAAGGTGAAGGTTTGTGACGCGTCTTCCATGGTGTCGGCGCGGGAAACCCAGCAAGAGCCTTCAGTGCCGTCACCACTGCCAGCTCTAGTGAGGGTCTGCGGCCGTGACTGGCGCCCAGTCAGCCTCCTCGCTGGGGCTCCCGGAGGCTCATACCCGTCTCTTTTCTTTTTCTATTTTTTAAATAATTATTTTTTATTTTCACAGACTGCATTTTGATTCGTTGTACACAAATGGGCACATCGTTTCGTTCTATGGTGGTTCACGATGTAGATCCTACCATGTAATCATACACGTTCACAGGGCAATGAGTCTGTCTCGTTCCACCGTCTTTCATACCCCCACCACTCATCTCCCTCTATGTAATCTAAAGTTCCTCCATTCTACTCTCATCCCCACTCTCCCGTCCCCCATTATATATCATCTTCCACTTATCAGGGAAAACATTTGGCCTTTGGTTTTTTGGATTGGCTTATTTCACTTAGCATGATATTCTCCACTTCCATCCATTTATCTGCAAAAGCCATAATTTTATTCTTCTTTATGACTGAATAATATTCTATTGTGTGTATACACCACAGTTGCTTTATCCATTCTTCTGTTGAAGGGCATCAGGTTGGTTCCACGATCTAGCTCTTGTGAATTGAGCTCCTATAAACATTGATGTGCCTGAATCTCTGTAGTGTGCTGATTTTAAGTCCTTGGGTATAGACTGAGGAGTGGGATAGCTGGGCCAAAAGGTGGGTCCATTCCAAGTCTTCTGAGGAATGTCCACACTGCTTTCCAGAGTGGCTGCACCAGTTTGCAGTTCCGCCAGCAATGTGTGCGTGTGCTCCTTCCCCACACCGTCGCCAACAGTCATCGTTTGTGTTCTTGATAATGCCATTCTGATCACAGCCGTGGAGATGAAATGAGTATGTGCGAGAAGCTCTCCGAAGCCCCAGGAACTCGCCAGCCGTGTCCATACGTAAAGTCCTTGGGGACTTCACGTTCCAGTGGGGGCCTCAGACAACACGAAGTCACAGGCGCTCTGGGGGCGGCCAGGGAGGGGCAGAGGCCGCCATGCCAGCCCAGGCAGTGGCTCTGCGTCAAGTGCGCCTCTGATAAAGCGGCTCGTGAGACAAGGACGTAGAGGTGAGCCAGCGATCTGCCGGGATGGCGTCCCAGGGGACAACAGGGCCATGGCAGGGACTGGGCCTGGTGTGCTGTGGAGGCCAGCAAGGTGGCCAGGGTCCCCGGGAGAACAGGAGGGCAGTGGCACTGGGCCAGGTGCAGTGGGGAGGAGGGGCAGGGGCACCTGGCTCTGGCGACCGTGCAAGGCAGCGGTCAGCCTTCCCAGAAGGGCTCCGTCCACCAGCAGTGACCGCTCTGGTGAGATTCACAACCACGGCCGTGGAGTCCCGAGACTGGAGTCACAGCTGTGTGACTCTGGGCAGGTCATTCTCCCTCTCTGAGCCTCAGGGTCTCGTGCACAGAGCAGGCGATGCCTGTGAGTTGTGGAGGCATTTGTAATGAAGACAGGCGAGGGCCCAGGGCAGCGTGCATACCCGTGAGCACCCTGTCACCAGGGGACTGGGCATCAAGGGAGCTGCTCCTGTGGCTTGTTCACAGCAGTGCCGCAAGGGACAGCAGGTCTCCAGTGGCCCTGGGTGGTCCACAGGATCTACCTCCAGGTGGCAACCCAGGAGAGGCAGCGGCTGGGCACTGTGCCGGCTCAGCTGACCGCGCATCAGGCGAGACTCATGCACCTCCTGGGCGTCACCTGCTTGGTGTGTTTAGCCACCGGGCTGCAGCCCGTCAGCTGGCTGGGCTCTGAGACGCGCGGCACGTCCTGCCTGTGGAACCGCCGTCCTGAGGGGCCTGAGGAAGCTGCTGGCAGCCCTGAGCCACAGCAGCACCATCCCGGCATCTGGGTCAGCGTGGAACACGCGCTGGCCTTGTGGCTCTCACCCCTGTCCTGTAGAACGGGAGAAGGGAGGCCTGGCCAGGGTCCAGGTCCAGCCTGCTTCCCTCCACTCAGCACTTCACAATGGCCGTCCAGGGTCCAGGTCCAGCCTCCTTCCCTCCACCCAGCACTCCACAATGGCCTCTGTGCTCCAGGTCCAGCCTCCTTCCCTCCACCCAGCACTCCACAATGGCCTCTGTGCTCCAGGTCCAGCCTCCTTCTCTCCACCCAGCACTTCACAATGGCCTCTGTGCTCCAGGTCCAGCCTCCTTCCCTCCACTCAGCACTTCACAATGGCCTCTGTGCTCCAGGTCCAGCCTCCTTCCCTCCACTCAGCACTTCACAATGGCCGTCCAGGGTCCAGGTCCAGCCTCCTTCCCTCCACCCAGCACTTCACAATGGCCGTCTAGGGTCCAGGTCCAGCCTCCTTCCCTCCACCCAGCACTTCACAATGGCCTCTGTGGTCCAGGTCCAGTCTTCTTCCCTCCACTCAGCACTTCACAACGGCCGTCCCTCTCTTCCTGTCTGCCACCAGGCTCTTCTGCTGCCCTCCTGCACACAGCGCCGGGCGTGGCCCTAGGGTTGCACCTGGTCACCCAGGCCTGGCCCCATTTTCAGGTCTCACTGTGACAGGAGGCCCGGGCAGGAAGCCCCCATCTGACCCTCCTGGCCTGTAGGAGCAGCCCCGTCCCACCCTCCCCAGGGCAGGGTCCCCAGGGCATGCTGGGGACATGGTGGATCCTGGATGGACAAGGAAGGTGAGCCTGGAGCGTCCCGCGGGGCTGGACGGGTGTCAGAAGGAAAGCAGAGCAAACCCCCGGGAGAGAGTGAGTCAGGCGGCACAGCAGTGGACAGGCCTCAGAATGGACTCAGCCGCGGTGGCAGCTGGGGTACACGTGACCATCTGGGAGTCTCCAGGTGTGAACGGTGAGAGGTGGAGGAGGAGGAGACCCTCCTGCAGAAGTGCACTGATGCTGGACCCTGGCCCGGAGCGCGGGAGCCCAGCTTCCTGCTGCCCGGGACTTCTTCTGTCCATCCTGGAGTGGGCAGCAAGGAAGGGCAGCACGTTATTTCACAAGGTGCTATCTGGCCACCCCCAGCCCTGCCACCCAGGTCGGCGTCCACGGCGGCAGGCCTGCTGACCCCATGTGCGGCTGGCCTGTGAGACCAGAGTGGCTCTCCCCTGGGGGCTCCCTCCAGAACCCACAGCCTGCGCCTGACCACGAGATAGCCTCAGACAGAGCCCACCGAGGCCATTTTGCAGTGCACTGACCACTGTCCCCAAACTGTCAAGGTTTTCCAAGCAGGAAGGGTGTGGGAGGACGGCCAGCGGGGAAGCCCAGGAAGAGGGCACAGAGGATTCTGCGCCCTCTGTGCCCCCCAGGGGAAGGAGACGGGAAATCCGGGCCACCCCTGGGCTCTCGTCCACTGTCCCTCGTAGCCAGCGCAACCCACGGACAATGCCAGTCAGTGGCTGAAGATGCCGACCGGGACACTTCGCAAACTTCTGAGAAACCTGAAGCTTGTAAACGGACGTGCCCAAGGCTGGCCGGGGTCAGATGCTCCCTGGGTCAGCACCTGTCCAGCCTCCTCCCTCAGAACCCAAGCCACCCTCCCCACCCCTCAGCAAGCAGAGGGCCTGGTTCCGCCTGGTCTGCAGCGCCCAGCTGACCTCACGGTGCTGGCTGACCTCTCGGTGTTACATGACCTCACGGTGCTGGCTGACCTTGCGGTCCTGGCTGACCTTGCGGTGCTGGCTGACCTTGCGGTCCTGGCTGACCTTGTGGTGTGGGCTGACCTTGCGGTCCTGGCTGACCTTGCGGTGCTGGCTGACCTTGTGGTCCTGGCTGACCTTGTGGTGCTGGCTGACCTCGCGGTGTTACATGACCTCACAGTGCTGACCAACTGACCTCACGGTGTTGACTAACTGACTTCATGGTGCTGACTGACCTCTCGGTGTTACATGACCTCACGGTGCTGACTAACTGACCTTGCGGTGCTGGCTGACCTCGCGGTCCTGGCTGACCTTGCGGTGCTGGCTGACCTTGCGGTCCTGGCTGATCTTGCGGTCCTGGCTGACCTCGCGGTCCTGGCTGACCTTGCGGTGCTGGCTGACCTTGCGGTGCTGGCTGACCTTGTGGTCCTGGCTGACCTTGCGGTCCTGGCTGACCTCGCGGTCCTGGCTGACCTTGCGGTGCTGGCTGACCTTGCGGTGCTGGCTGACCTTGTGGTCCTGGCTGACCTTGCGGTCCTGGCTGACCTCGCGGTGCTGGCTGACCTCTCGGTGTTACATGACCTCATGGTGCTGACTAACTGACCTTGCGGTGCTGGCTGACCTCGCGGTCCTGGCTGACCTTGTGGTCCTGGCTGACCTTGTGGTGTGGGCTGACCTTGCGGTGCTGGCTGACCTTGCGGTGCTGGCTGACCTTGTGGTCCTGGCTGACCTTTTGGTGCTGGCTGACCTCGCGGTCCTGGATGACCTTGTGGTGCGGGCTGACCTCACTGTGCTCATTTAGTTGTGCAACTGTTCCCTCAGTCATCCCAGCAAGAGCGTGGAGCTCCTGCCCTGCTGTGCTGTCCCCTGTGCTCTGCAGAGTGGACGCTAGCCGACCGGGCTGGTGGGCTGCCTGGGCCCTGACCCGTGCCAGCTGAGGCCAGCCCTGGATTCCCTGAGCTCCCCTGGTGTGCACGTTCACACCCTGTGCTGCAGGTGTGATGAGGAAACCGAGGCGCTCAGCAAGCAGGAGGCAGCCGGGCTTCAAACCCAAGCAGGCTGGTTGGCTGCCCGAATCCTTCCCTCCCCTGGAAGGATCTGTGATCCCACAGCCGAGACCGCAGGGTCTGCCTCCCGGTCTGGACCTGACTGGCACCTGAGCCAGATCATTCCTTGTTGTGGGGACTGCCCTGGACACTGTGGGGACTGCCCTGGACACTGTGGGAAGCTCAGGGCCCTCTGTCTTCACCCCACCAGTGAGACCATCCCAACAGCCCGCGGTGTTACCGGGCAGGTGGACAAGCTGGGCGCGCCTGGGTTCTGCGGGGCAGGATGGGCCGTGTCCTGGGTCCTCTCCCTCCCCCACTCCCTCCTCCTGGCTTCCTAAGCGTCCACAGGCATCTTCTGTGAGTGCGGATTGTGTACGCAGGCCTCACGGTCTAGAGCCGTCGTTTGTAGGTAGTGGCTCTTTAACAAATCGTTGCTGAATTTCCGCCAACCGAGTCCTAAGTGCTTGGAATCCTAATTGTCATGAACTCATTCTGGTCAAACGGAAACTCCATGTGGGGAGGGTTGACTCCTGGTTTCTGGTCACTCTTGTGTCCCTGGAGATCTGGCTTAGCTGATTTCCTGCAGGTCACAAAGACCAACCTGCCTGCTTGGCCACCCTCAGAGGGCCAGTGGCTCCACTCAGGACCTTGCAGAGGGCCACGTGCTTCAGGATCCGGTGCTCGATGCCGATCGCCTGGAGGAGCTGTAGGCCTTCAGGGAAGCCGCGGCCCAGGCTGCGCGCTGGATGCCCGTGGCACCCACGCCCATTTTCTCCAGCACGCTCTTTCGCTCTGGGCGTGATCTGGATTGGAACGTGACTCCTGGCTCGGTTTCTCTGTCAGTCCCCTGAGAGTGGGCAGGCAGCAGGAGGGAGAGCAGATCTCTGGGCAGTTCCCGCGCTGCACTGTGGGTTCCGTGCCTCTGAAGTGTCCCTTGCTAGCAGGAGCCCAGAGAATCTGAAATGCAAGAGAGCCAGGGCGAGCTCCCAGGTGCAGCACTGAGGTCCAGCGGCTCCGCACTGGGGTTTGGGCTGCCGCTCGCCGCGCCCAGCTTGGGACCGCAGCGCCTCGGGGACTGGTCACTGCCCCCGACATCCGTCTCCTCCCAGATCCTCCTGGTGGGGAAGAGGTTCGCCTGGCTGTGGCCTCCACACTGCCCGGGCCTGGCTGGCTGCGGAGCTGTTCTAACCAGGGCTCCTCTCTCTCTGCAGAAGGGGGGACCTGCGAGGTGATCGCCGCGCACAGGTGTTGTAACAAGAACCGCATAGAGGAGCGGTCGCAGACGGTCAAGTGCTCCTGCCTGCCTGGGAAGGTGGCGGGCACCACCAGAAACCGGCCTTCCTGCGTGGACGGTAAGTGGCTGGCGCTGTGCCTCAGCATCCCTCCTGCGTGGACAGTGGGTGGTCGGCCTCCCTCTCCGGGTGTCCCTCAGGTGCCCGGGACAGTGTGCTTCCTTGTGAACCTGGTGTGGGTCAGGATAATGCACAAGGCACAAAGCGCCAGACCTCCGTCAGGAAGCCAGCCCCCAGGGAGACTCCCAGGTTCCTGCTCGGACCGAATGTTGTCCCCACCCACACCCAAGTTGCACTGCATGGCCACCATGGAGGTGTTGGGAGGGGACCTCTGGGAGGTGACTGAGCCGCAGAGCGCCACCCCAGGAGTAGATTGCTTATCGGGGCAGCCCTGTCCCCGTGCCTCCCGTCCTTCTGTCCCTCGTGCGGAAGCAGCGCGCAGGGCCTCTAACGCTGCCAAAGGCTTGGTCTTGGGCATCCCGCTCCAGAACTGTGAGCCAGTAAATCTCTGCACTATAAATTACCAGCCTCCGGCATTCTGTCACAGCAGGACAGAATGAAGTGAGACACCTGGATTTGGGGTTTTCAAAGTTCTCTATTATGACCTTTTTTTCAAAGGAATGTTTTGGGTCCTGAAATTCAAGGGTCTGGCTCATTGGGAAATGACTTTAGGTTGGGGCTACATAGAATCACAACGTGATAGCAGGACAGACATCAGGCGTAACGTCCATTCAACAAGCATGATGAGCAGGGACTGCCCAGGGGCCCCGGATACTTCCGCCCAGGTTCCCCGAGTGCTCGGTGCGCATCTAGCTCCCTGTGAACACTCCTCGTACGTCATGTTCTGCTCTGTCATTTAGTCCTCCCAGAAATCCTGCCAGGCAGGGTATCAGTCACCTGCTTCTGTGTGACAGGTTTCTCCCAAGTGCAGTGGCTTGAAACAGCCTGCGTCACCCCGAGGGTCTGGATGAAGATCGACTTCACGGGAGGTTCTGGCTTGGGGTCCGCCGAGGGGTGCCGTCCAGATCCAGGGGTCGGGCTGCCGTGCAGAGGTGTGAGGATGGCTTTCCAACAGGCCACTGGCCCGTGGGCCTCCCACCAGAGTGTGGCGTCCTTGGAACATGGCGGCTGGCTCCTGGAGTGGTACCAGGGCCGCAGCACAGAAGCCCAGCGTCCCTGTCCAGCCTCAGAAGCCTGGTCTCGTTGTTTCCACACACCCTCTGGCTATGCTGGCCTCCTCTGTTCAGTGGGGTGGGCTGCCGGGGCTTGGAGACAGCAGGCAGGACCACCAGGGTTCCTTCAGCTTGGAGGCCGGCTGTCCTGGGGACATCCCTCCCATTCTGAGCAGAGAGAAACTGAGCCTACAGGGCTAAGTAGCGTGCCCCTGGCCTCGTGGTCATTCACAGCTCGCCTAACTCGAGCCCAGCACAAGGGACCCTAGTACCAGTATTGCCCACCATCTCGAAGGCAGTTGACTGAGCTGCAGTCAAACAGTGAGTCCATGGCTCAGAGGAGCGACAGCTCTCTCTCCGACTTTATCTAGCAGGATGTAGATGTGGACGTGATCCCGTCTTGATTCTTCAGGGGGGTGGGGACTCGGGGCCGGACTTAGAACCTGACTCTCTTGGCCCAGGATCGGCCCTTCTTGCTCTGGTAGAGGTGGGTGTTTAGTCAGCATTTTCGCTGCTGTGACTAAGTGATCTGACCAGCATAATCGTAGAGGAGGAAAGGTTTATTTGAGGTCTCTTGGTTTCAGAGGTCTCAGTCATAGAAGGCCGGCTCCATTCCTCGGGGCTCCAGGTGAGGCTGGACATCATGGCAGGAGAGTGTGGCAGAGGGAAGCAGCTCACATCATCAGGAAGCAGAGAGAGAGAGACTCCACTCTCCAGATATAAATATATACCCACAGCCACGCCCCAGGCCCACCTCCTCCAGCCACACCCGCCACTCAGTTACCACCCAGGTAACCCCATCAGGGGATTAAACCTCTGATTAGGGTAAGAGTTTTACAACCCGGTCATTCCTCCTCTGAACCTCCTGCGTTGTCTCACACATGAGCTTCTGGGGACACCTCACATCCAAGCTGGAACAGGGCGGAAGGCCACCTTGCAGATTGGCCCGTGTCACACATTCTCATGGCCATCAGGAGAGGGTTAGCACTGATGCACTGTCCAGCTGGGCCAAGTGCACCTGTCAAGGACATGGCGGGATCCTGGGGAACGGGTCATGGAGGGTCCCCCTGACTTCGTGGGGCCCTCAAGTCTGTAGGCAGCCGTCTTTGCTGTGTTTGAGGGATGCTGTTTCCAACCTGTTAACCTCACCCTCGCTGCGTGCACGGCTTCCCTCCTCCAGGACTGTGGCTTCCCTGGGAAGCAGAGGCTGGCCCAGGCCCTGATCTTGCTTCGGGGCCTACACACGTGTGACTCAGGTCCGGCGTCATGAATGCTACATTTTCTGAGCAGACAACACAACTGGCCCGACCCGGGTCAGCGTGTCAGCCTTGCCCCGTCGACCATAGCCAGCAGGACAAGCTCCAGGGGCAGATACAGCTGGCTGTTCTGTACCACGGGCTGTCAGGACATTTCCAAAACAGTGTGGAAGGCCAGGCTTGGGAATCCACGGAATCATCCGTGGCTCTCCCAGGAGTCCTTTAGAAACATCTAGAGACGTCTGGGGACCGGACATTTGGCAAATCAGGGCAGTGCTGCTAGTGCGAGTGGGTAGAGGCCGGGTGCTCCTAATGTCCTGCGGTGCACACGGCCCTCCACACCCCAACAGAGTGGCCCACCTCCGTCCATGCGCTGAGGTTCAGGGGCGTGCGCTGTGACTGTCCCTCTGCATCGCTCCCTGGGCCCCTGGAGGCAGGCAGGGCAGCCTTTGCACCCTCTTGAGGAGGAGACGTGGGGTCCTGGGAGCACAGCATGAGTTCCCAGGTTCTTTGCCCAAGGAAGCCCTGGGGCTGAGCGCGGTGGCTCTCCCCTTGGCCTCCAGTCCATGTGTATCTCTAGATCCAGAGGCAGACCTGCCTTCAGGTTCTGGATGCAGGGCAGGAAGAGCCGAGCGCCGGCTGTGCTCACAGGGGGATGGCTTTGGCCCCACGACTCGGTAAAGCTAAGCCAAATAACAGTGATATTTCATCTCAGAACAGATTGATCTGATTTTGGAAATGCTACACCCATTAGCTGGTTGTTTCAAACAAGAGGACTATAGTCTCTGTCTTCCAAGCAAAGTAAAGAGTGCTCTTCATCTCCCGCTGGTTGTTTATAGTTTGACAGCATTCCTCTCCTCCCAAGTCCTTAAATCAGTTGGCATTATGAGCAAGTCTGCATTTTGCCACGTAGAACTTTTTGCGGTCTGGATCTCTATGTGCAAAATAAATACAGAGTATGCTTATCAGTTCACAGTGTCAGTGTGGTTAAGACCGCGGACTGAGAAACCACGTTTGCATGGGTGGGACCTCAGACGCACCTCTCCCCAATAGGCTGAGCTTAGACAGCACATTTGCTTTCTGACCTCAATCCCCTTGTCTGTAAAATGGGAATGAGAATCAGTTCTGTTTCATGAGGCCGTGGTGGGGGATTAGACAATCATGTGCATCTTGCATCTTGCACAAGCCCTGCTCCTATCAAGGGCTCTCTAGGTGACCGTGACCATGTCTCATCTACTAACAAGCGTGTCCATTATAGGAAGTTGGAAAACTTGTAGAAACGCATCCACAAGTTGAAAGTGCTTTGTAAGGTAGCGTTGGTAAGTCCCACCAGCCTGCGCCCACACTGAAGAGCACGCTCACATTGCCGTATTTCATTGATCTAAAGCACTGCAGCACTGAGTCACCAAGGGTTTGTTTCACTTCACAGACGATCAGCATTTCCCAACTTAATGCACATCCTTCAGAAGCTGTTTTGAAAGCTAGGCAGCATATCCAGGGGGAATACAGCACAGAACACGGAACTGCCCCCTCTGCTTGACATTCGATCTTATCCCCAGTTCCCTACGAAAGACAGACACCAGCTCCCTCCATGACAGCAGCAGCGAGCTGCATGCGTCTGCCCCGTCCGTCCTTGACGCTTTCTCTTTGTGCATTTCCAGGCGTAGGTCTTCAGCCATCATCGTGGGCTTTCCTCAGAAACCACAGGTCGGCTGTCCTCCACGGCAGTTCCAAAGACAGGAACCGCTGTGGCTCTACATGGACATACCTTGGGTTGCTTTAAGATTCAAACTCTGAGACCAGATTATTTAAAACGGGACAGAAATACTGGGACAACATTTTAGCAGTTGATTCAAAAATTATGATGTGTAAATTTGAAGAAATTGTTAAGTAAATCTTTAAGCCCTCTATTTATAAAATGGTATTCTATTACCTGATAACTGAGAACTCCAATGTACACACTCACCGAGTTAGATTATGAGACAGTCACCCATAAATGCCTGTGAAAGCAGTATTCCTGTGTCCTGCACCTTGTGCTCTTGAAGGAATGTGTTGTTGCCCTCTGATTACTACTTAATTGTTCTGCAGTCCAGGCAGGATTAGCACCCTAGTCAATATCTTTGGTTGAAACAACTAAAAACATAATGTGCAGCTTTTCAGTTACCTCCAGTTACTTCTCAGAACTAAAAATCCAAGTCAAATAAAGATTTATAAGCAGGAGGGTGTGAGTTCAATACATATCTATTTAAGGGAAAAATTTTCCAAGCAAATTACACGTCATGAAAATTAAATTTATAGGGGCTTGGAAAGTTATGTACCATGATTTTAATTGCCCTGTAATGTGTATGGAGTATCCATCTCAGTGTTTAAAGAAACAGCGGAACGTAATTAATGCCAATGGTGATGATAATACTACAAACAACGGCTCGCTTTCTCTTTGGGCTTAGCATGTGCCGCTCTTGATTCAAGTTCGTTAGGGGAGCAGCTCTGCTGGATTTTAACTCCAGCCCCATAAGGAATATCCTCCGGTCGTGTCCATGTTGTTCATCAGGAAACCCAGGCACAGGGAGGTTGGGCAACTGGCCTAAAACCACGTCCCGCAGTGGGAGGGCCAGGAGGCTGGCCTGGCTGTGGAGTCCAGGGCTCCATCGCAGAGCTGAAAAGCGGCTGGACCGCAGGGGGTGGGCCAGCCACAGGGGCACCTAGAGAAGTCCCAAGGCCACCCGCTCAGCCCTCTGCCACAGGGACGGCTGAACTCTGGCAGGCCGTCGTCACGGTGATGAGAAGCTCGTTGTAGACGAAGCTTTCAGTTTTGCAGCGTTGAGCCTTTGCTGTTGACGGCCTGGGGTGGAAGGAGAGGACTTGGCTGTGTCCTGGCGACGTTTTCGCCCAGGTTTCTCTGCTCAGCGTTGTGGTCAGTGACGTATCTACGCTAAACCTGGACAAACACGTGGGAAACGATTTCGGCTCCTGGTTAGCCAGGGGTGTCCTTCACGCACTGCGAATTCCAGCCACTCTGGCGAGTGGGAGTCTGCACGGCGAGTTCCGGCCTCCCCTCTCTCCCTGTGGGACGGACACAGCTCTCCAGCTGCTTCCAGCTGGCCTTCTTGTCTCATGGACCAGGAGCCACACAGGACCCAGTCGGGCGTCATCTCAGCTTTATTCAGGGGTTGGAATGGCGCCCCAGCCCCACTCAGGGGGCGGAAGATGAGCCACTGAACAAAGAAAGGACGGGTCTGTGTGGCCATTCTGAGGGGTGCTCTAGTGCCCAGCATCCGTCTGCTCGGATGTGCAAGCCTTTGGTCAGGGCCTGCGGGTGTTTGAGGAGAGGAAGGCCTTTTCCTCCAAGGGCGCGAGAGCTCCTCCTCCCGTCCGCGTCTGGCCTGCGCCTGGAGGGCCTCTGTCCTGGGAGCTGAAGGCCGTCTGTGCATGACCTTGACCTTGGTTTTCACGCCTTTGCTCAGGCCTCATCATTTTGGGAATTTCTTTTTCTCCATATCCATTATGAGCACAGAACCGGACCCTCTAACATCCCCAACGGTGAAACCCCGGTTTTCACATTATTAAGGAAACAGTGAGAAAAATCATCACATTCCTGGTGGTGCTGAGTGACGAGAAAAACCCATAGTACAGCAGGACATTCTGCAACTGGCTCACCCTATTTAAATCCCTAAGATAAGAGCAAAACAGACAGGAGGAGGACGGGAGGAGGACAGGGAGACTCAGAGGGAGGACAGGGAGACTCAGGGGAGGAGGACGGGGAGACTCGGGGAGGAGGACAGGGAGACCAGAGGGAGGACAGGGAGACTCAGGGGAGGAGGACAGGGAGACTCGGGGAGGAGGACGGGGAGACTCAGGGAGGAGGACGGGGAGACTTAGAGGGAGGAAGATGGGGAGACTCAGGGGAGGAGGATGGGGAGACTCAGGGGAGGAGGATGGGGAGATTCGGGGAGGAGGACAGGGAGACTCAGGGGAGGAGGACGGGGAGACTCAGGGGGAGGAGGACGGGGAGACTCGGGGGAGGATGACGGGGAGACTCAGGGAAGGAGCACAGGGAGGCTCTGGGCCAGAGACAGGAGGAAGACAGGAACGTGCAGACCACAAGGCAGATGGAGAGGAGGGGACCTAATGGGATCTGGGCAGGGGAGAGGGCCCGTCAGCCAGCGCGTAGGAGGAACGTGAATACGCCACTCCATAAAATGGCCCGGTTCATTTTCCTGAAGAGCTGTTTGTAGTCGGTCTCAGAGTCTATGATGATCAAGAAAATAAAACTCACTTACTAGATTCAGACTTCAACTGTTTCAATTTTTATTTCATGAGATTGCAAAACCAGAATCTTACCAAAAGTGTTCTGGGGATTAATCCTTTGGAAAAAAATGTGATACACTTTTCCTACCACATAAGGCCTTATTCCCCGGAGACAGCATGGTGGAGAAAGGCCTGAGGATCGAAGGGAACTTGAAACTAAGCAGTGGCTTCCCGGGATCAGGTGCACTCTCTGTAAGAAACAGTGCGTTCAGTAGCCCAACACCACAATTCCGTCTCAGACGTCCAGCAGGCGAGTAACGGGCTCCCTCCCATTATCTCCCGAACACTGCTGACCAGGGGACTCTCCCTGTCCCCAGGGTTCCACTAAGTGGACTTGGAGCCATGATGCTGTGTCCATGGGCCCTTTCCCTCCTGAGACCTCCTCACGCCTGCAGCCGTGTTCCATGAGGCGGACTTTGGCCCTCATGTGGAGGCCACGTGGGCCAGGCATGGTGTTTGGTTTGTCTTCCAGGAATGGCGTTCAGGTCTTCTGAGTTGAACTGAGAGTTCCGCCCCAGAGCTGAGGGCTGCTTCTAAGCCTGAGAGGCCAAACTGAGCCTGGTAGTAAGGAGATTTGTAATGTAGTCACACTCGGCTCCATTTGGAGACCACCTGGAGACCTTCCAGAATAAACAGCTTGAAGAGGTTAAGTCCTTGTTTTCATTCACAAATATCAAACAGCTTAGTGGGTGGAGAAAACCCTCTGTTGGCCCTGGGGTTTGTCAACTGTCGCCCACCTGCCGTGAAGCCCCACTATAGTGAATGGCCGCAGTGTGTCCGAGACCCTGCCACCAGCCTCTGGTCCCCTCTGTGCTGCTCTGATTGAAAGGAGCTGCTGGCTGCATACTAGACAGAAGGCTTGCTCTGTGGGGGAGGAGACCTTGCATCTCCAAAGGAGACCCCATTGTTCTTAGAAAGGCTTTTAGCGGAGGCATGAGTTTTGAATTATGTGCAAAACTTTCTTTGAAACAGCATTTGGTTCCAGACTTGGCCTCTCAGGCTGTCCAGGCGTGTGAGGGATCCAGAGGGAGGGGAGGAAGGGTAGAGGGACCGGCCAGGCTTTCTACCTTCAGGAAGGTCTGTCTCCACCTCGTCCTGCCTGTGAGGAAGAGAACTGCACAGTGGCTATGCCTTCCCTTTCTCTAAGAGGGGTGTCTTCCTCTCCCTCTCTCTCTTTCTTCCTCCCTCCCTCCCCCCTCCCTTCCTCCCTCCCTCCCTCCCTTCCTCCCTTCCTTCCTCCCTCCCTTCCTCCCTCCCTTCCTCCCTCCCTCCTTCCTTCCTTCCTCCCTCCCTTCTCCCTCCCTTCCTTCCTTCCTTCCTTCCTCCCTCCTTCCCTCCTCCCTTCCTCCCTCCCTCCCTCCTCCCTTCCTCCCTCCCTCCTTCCTTCCTTCCTTCCTCCCTTCCTTCCTCCCTCCCTTCCTTCCTCCCTCCCTCCCTCCCTCCCTCCTTCCTTCCTTCCTCCCTCCCTTCTCCCTTCCTTCCTTCCTCCCTCCCTCCCTCCCTTCCTCCCTCCCTCCTCCCTCCCTTCCTTCCTCCCTCCCTCCTCCCTTCCTTCCTTCCTCCCTCCCTCCCTCCTCCCTCCCTCCTCCCTTCCTTCCTCCCTCCCTCCCTCCTCCCTCCCTTCCTTCTTCCTCCCTCCCTTCCTTCTTCCTCCCTCCCTTATTCCTCCCTCCCTCCCTCTTCTTTCCTTCCTCCTTCCCTCCTTCCTCCCTCCCTCCTTCCTTCCTCCCTCCCTTCCTCCTTCCTTCTTCCTTCCTCCTCTCTCTCTCTCTCTCTCTCTCTCTCTCTCTCTCTCTCTCTCTCTCTCTCTCTCTCCCCCTCTCCCCAGTTAGAAGCAGCACTTCCAGGTGACAGCTCCCTGGCAAAAGCTGCCCTCAGGCCTCTCTCCAGTCAGCAGAGGCTTTGAGTCTGGGAGGGACACTGGAGTCCCACTGGCCTGGCTCTTTCTTGCCATGACTCCAGGCTGGTTACTGTTCTCTGACCCCGAGAGACAGCGGGAAGCGCGGCGCCTGGAGAGCTTGGCCACGCCCCTCCTGAGCTCCAGTTAGTAAGCACACAGCTGACTTTAATCTCGCTCTTTACGTTGAAGCGATACACGTACACCACGTGCCCTTGTCCATCCGTCTGTTGAAGGACACCTGGGCTGGTTCCACGGGGCTAGGAGGGAGAGAGAGAAGCCGACACTATGGCCTCATGTACATGTGCGCCTGCATCACCAATGTGATCCTGGACACGTGCCGTCAGACAGCGAGAGGCGACCCTCCACTCGCGTATGATCTACGGAAACCCATAAATGTGCTCTACTCTCACACGTGAGTCACTAGAACAAACAAGCACGCTTAGAGTACCACACATAGTGATGTCGGCGGAACGCGTTTCCATTGCGTGATGCAGACACACAGCACAGCGCAACACTGTGCTCCCGCAAACACACTAAGTATCATTTGTCGATAAAGATCTTTAGATGTAGGTATAGAAACCCAGCAAAGGAAGGATAAACTCGAGTTCTTCTCCCCGTCCCCTGCCCCAGCCCGCTCACGTCTTAAGTGCCAGAGGGGCCGCTCTTCCCAGTTCCTGCACGTCCACGCAGACCCGCAGCTACACACCTGAAGCTCTATAGTCAAGGCAGAGTCATCGTGTGAGGAGTGGTCTGCGCATAGGGAGAGTCTTAAATAGCTCCCTAACAGAGGGAGAGAAAAGGCTGGTAACCAGGAACAAACGCTCCCCATCAGCCCCTGGAAGACGTGTGCATGAAATACTGGAATACAACGTTTCATCAATCAGATGGGCAGAGATGGAAAGCGTGTTAATACCCGGTCTTAAGGAGGGAGGAGAGGAAAATTACGCCTGAGTCATACTCAGTGACAAACGGCTTACAGACTCAATTAGTTAGCCCTCTTCTCCGTTTGGCTCACCAAAGGGAGGATGATAAATAGGAATCTTTCTAATGAGCCTGGATGTTTGGGGAACATAATACAAATTATGTGCATTATAACCGCCTGCAGTAACTTTATTTAGCAACAGTTCTCAGGCATTTAATTCTCCGCATCATCTGAAGTGTCAGGTTCATGAACCTAGCTATCATCTAAGAAATGTAAGGACTTTAATGCCAGTTCAGTGGGAAAACTATACGTGGGATTATATCTGGTGCACGTACACGGATCTCAGCGAGTCCCTCTAAGTCTGTCTGTGTAGCCACTGGGGCTGTGTAGACACTTGGGAGGAACCAAATTCTCTGTACAAGTATCTGCCAGGCCATGGATGGTGAATTTAATTACTGAACTAAATCTTAGTATTTATTCAGAGACTCGGATTTAAAGCAGAAGAATTGAGCTTTTTCTGCTCTCGTTCCAGACTAGTGTGTGTGTGCACGTGTGTGACGGATACAGAGCGATATCGTGGCACAGCACACTCCAAACCCTTGACCGTTACCTTGCTGCCAAACTTGGTTTCACCTGAGGAAACTCACAAGTGAGGGGATTTTCCCAAAGCAGGCTTGATGTCGTAGGTCTCCTTTCATGTCCCGAAAGCTCCATCATGTCCCGAGACTGGCTTCTCTGATGTGAGCGCACGTTTAACCTGTGCTTACCCCCTTCCCAGCAAGGGGGTGCTGACTAGGTCTAGGAGCCTGCTCCTTACCCCTCCAGCCAGATCTCAGGGTCCCGGGTTGTTAATGTGCTGTCCTGTGGATAACAGCAGGTCTGTGATCAGCCCACACTGCCAGGAGAACCTGCAGCCCTGTCCTTCTGCAGCAGCCCTGGACGCTGCGGAGGACACCGCTGCATCTCTACGCGGAAGCTTCCGACGACTTCATCTGAGGAAGCAGTGAAGCCTCTGTCCCCTCCTGGGACCTGTGCAGAAGGCTGTGCAGGTGAAGACTACTTTGAGAAATCAGGCTGTGTTCCTCCATCTTCTCAGCCTCTGTAGTTTCCGAGAGCCTTCTCCCAGCCCAACCATGGCACGAAGCACCCTCTGGCCAGAGAACACGGGTCCAGGTGTTTGGTGTCTAAGTTCAAGAGCTATTCAGAGACTCGGGTAGGAAATGGAAGGGCTGGGCTTTCCCTGCCCCACCCCAGCTGTGACTGAGCGCGGGAGGGAGGGAGGCCCACAAGGGCTGAGGACCGCGCTGCTCTGGAGGATGGTCTTCGAGGGCAGACCCGCCTCTCCAGCCGCGGCCAGGGGGCCTGCACCTGGGAGCCCCTGCGCTCTGCGCCTTTGGTTACCTTCCACCAATGGTGGCCGCTTGCTTCACCTGGTTCTCCCATGGTCCCCCACCCAAGACCCCCTTAGCCCTGCACCTGGAGGGACCCCACGAGATGGGAGGCAGAGCCTGGGCCCCCACAGGGAGAGTGGCCACAAGAAGGGAATCTGACACTCCACCTCAGGGCCAGGTGGACTGAGATCTCCAGCTGACCAGACCCCACCCACCCCCTCACCCCTGCGATGGAGAGGAAGTCCAGTAGGATCTGGTCACTGTGGGCGTTTCCATCATTGTGTTGAGGCTGACACTCAAACGGATTGGGCAGTCGGGAGTCACTCCTTCAGAGGGAGGTGTGTGTCTGTGAGCGCTAGCCCGAGCTGTCCTCCGAGCTCTCCCCCGAGCTCTCCCCGGGCCAGCGTGCCCACCTGCCTTCTGCCGAGTGCTGTTCCCATCAGGGTCTGCAGGGCACAGCGACCCCGCCTCTCAGTGGGGCTCAGCGTCGTGAGAACAGGCTGGGGCCTGGGATCCCAGGCAGAGGCTGCTCTGCTGCGGGCCTCGCGGCAGGTCTGAGCAGCAGTCAGAGGCCCGGCCGTTTGCCTGCTGTGGAGAGCTCTCGGGGCGCTGCGCCTCTCACCCTGGGCTCCCCCAGATACCTGCCTTTCTTCTGCTGCTCAGACCAGGAGGTAGTCTGTCCATGACGGCTGGAGATGGCCTTCTCCCCGGCGTGGGCGGCTGCTTGCAGTGGGTGCAATGGGCAGGATGGCTGGTTGGTGATTGCTGAGTCCCCTCTCCTTGCCGACCCCACGCACCGCGGGTGCCAGTCCAGAGTCCTTACAGGAGCCTCAGGGGAGGAACCTGGTGCCCTCCTGGGACATGTGGAGCAGGTGTGAGACCCCATGGTGGGAGCCAGACACAGTGGGCCGCAGAGACCCCAGTCCCTGTGCCCTCCCCCATTCTGCTCCCTGGAGAACGGCAGCTCCGTCAGAGCCCAAGGGTGCTCACGCTCCCGGGCCCCAGAGTCCTCGGGGTCCCTCCTCCCCGATCCCCCGACTGCCATGATCTGGACTCAGGGGTCGCTCTGGCAGGAGAGCTTTCCTACCTGTGGGAAAACCTGGCAAGGGCTGGAGTCAGGACATGCGTCGGGTGTAACGACCTTGGAAGAGGAGGCCCTCCAGCCAGGGCCTGGAGGACAAACGGAACCCCACACCCTGTGTGTTGGAATGACCTGGGGGGTCCTGAGCAGGTCCGTGCCTGGGCCACACCCTGGGCACTTACTCCAGTTGGGCTGGGCTAGGCCTGGACATTGGCAGCTTTTAAGTACTCTCTGAGGAACAGAGTGCTGAGCTGAGTTGAGACCACAGGCCCAGGGCTGGACACAGGCAGAGTGGACCGGGCCTCCAGCTCCTGGAAACAGGGTTTCCTCCGTTCTTCTGACTTTTCACTTGTAGATATGTCACAAAGCACGCAGGGCCGGCAAGATGAAATGTGAGCTGAACGTGAAAGGGACCCAGCTCAGACCCCTCTGCCCTCAGTTTCCTCACTTGTAAAATAGGAACAGAACAGTCTACCAGATGGGATCAGAGTAAGACTGAGCGAGTGAGCGAGTTCCCTGACGTCTAAACACCGGCATGGACGCGTTTGGAAGCCTTTGCTCTCCGGGAAGTTACGGAGAAGCAGGACGGAAGGGTGGGGCCCAGGCACGTTCTCGGCTGGCCGCTGGCCGAGGCTGGAGCCGGGAGTGCCGCGGAAGACCGGCCAGGGCGTGGGCAGTCCCTTCTCCAGCTCCAGCTCATGTTAAATGTGGACAGGTGGCCTTTAGTTGACCATCGAGGAGTACAGTCCCCAAGCAGGTGAGGGGATTGCTCAGAGTCCATTCCAAAACTTGGGCTCTGACCTGAATCCAGCACAAACGTGGGCCCAGCAGATGTCTGCACAGCTGAGGTTCAGTCACACAGGCTTCAGAAACGAGCGGCAAGATGGGTACCAGCAACCAACCCTGGGGCTGGGGAGGCAGGTGCGTGCCCGGGACCCGTCCGTGGCTGTCGGTAGCAGAACTAGCCAACCCGCATCTGCTATCCGGGGTCGCCCACTCCACCAGGAAACCCCACAGGGTGCTGGGAATGGACTGTTCTCTTCGATTTCATTTACAAATGTGCCCAGGAGTCAAAAATAACCTACGTGTTTGCACCCCACCCAGCAGGGAAGGGAGAGAACCCAGTGCAGACGTGGAAGAAGCCAGGATGGAGGGAGGAGGGTGCGCGGTAGAGGAAGTGTGGAGGAAGCCTGCGGGGCAGAGGAGGCCGCGGGGCTATGAATAGGCCAGCCGTGCGCCACAGAGCTGGCGGTCAGCCTTCCGCGGGCCTGCAGAGAGGGAGACAGGCCAGGTCACAGGAGTGAGAAGGTCCCCACTCCACCAGGCACTTGCCTAGGAGAGAAGCAGCTGCTCCGGCTGAGCTGGAGAGAAATGCTTCCTGGTCTGGGTGCTGGGTGCTGGGTGCTGGGTGCTGGGTGCTGGCTGGGCCTGTCCCAGCTCCCTCGCCCAGGGCGTGATGCCCAGTGGGGCTGCACACTGTGTGAATGGAGGGAGAGACAGGCAGGGGGCCGGAGGGAGGAGCAGGAGCCTGCACGCTCGTCCACAGGACCCCGATGCCCTGCGGCTTTCTTCACCGTAGCTGGTGGCCTTGCGAGTCCAACCCAGGTCCAACCCACCTCCCCTCAGGCCTCGCCCTCAGCCAGCTGCCTGGGTCCTCGAATAGATGCCACCAGAGCAAAGGGCAGGGCGCTGTCTCATGGGCAGTCTTCCCTCAGACGCCCTGGACGTGGGCGGATCCCTTCTGCTGGCACACGGCCTGAGGCGCCTGCCCCCGAGGGCCAGGCCCGCCTCCGTCCCTGCATGCTGTGGCTCCCGGGGCACCTCATCAAGAGGCCGGCAGTGGACAAGGCCTCCTGCTTCTTCCCACCGGGACCCAGAAGTGGCCCGTGGCCCTGCCCTCACGCCCCTCGGGCGAGGGCCCCTGGTGGCTGCCCGGGGCTGGGAGGTGCTGTCCGGCCGGGCGCCCCTCCCAGGAAGGCCTCCTCTAGGACGCGAGAGCGCGGGCGTGCGAGGCGGCTGGCGGTCTCCTCTTCACACTACCAGAGTCCGCGCCTGCCCTCCTTCCTCACGGTCTTCCCCGCAGCAAGAGGCATCCCAGGGTCCACCCTCGGACTTGCAGCTGAGGCCCGGGACAGGCGGGTCCCGTGTAGGTCTTGTCAGATCTAGAGGGGCCTCCGTGGGGTCAGCCCACCTGCAGCCCCGGTGAGTGGCCACCACCCCACCCAGCACGGGGATGGGGGCACGGGAGCAGGGCAGGAGCCCCGCGGCCGTTCAGACCAACCCCGGCCAAGGCAGCGATGCTCTCAGAGGAAGAGAGGAGAGGAACGGGTCCACTTCCTGTGAGGGCTCCTCCCGCGGGCATCGTGAGGGTCCTGGCGGGCCCCTCGTCCCCACAGCCCTGGCCCTGCCCTGGCTGAGCGTCGCCAGCGCATCGCCCTCCACGGCTTGGCCGGAAGGGAGGCCAGGCCGATGCCCATCTCGGGCCTCTAGGGCGCTCACCGCCGACTTCCCACCCGTGTGGTCCGGAGTCCAACAGCGAGGTAGACTTCAGGAGCCGAGCTCACCGGGCCTCTCAGCGCCTCAGCCGCTCAGCAGGCCCCTGGCTTCCCTTCCACCACAGCCTTCGCGGCCGTGATCAGTCCACTGCTACCCCTGCTGCTGGGCTCTCCCGGGCACCCAGCTGTCATACGGGCCATCGCCAGGACCCATCACACCACCCGCCTAACTGCGGGGAGCGTGGAGACAGGCTGGCTCCCTATCCAGGCCACAGCAGGGAGAGCGTGCGCACCTCGGGCATGAGCTGACCACTGAGCAACACTCCCAGGAGCGTTGGCAGGAGCATGTGTGTCACACAAGATGCCACCTCTGCTGCCCTCCCCTTACATGTGACAGGACTGGGTTTCCCTCACCACGCCCGCCCGACGACCTGGACTTCCTCTGCCCCTCCCGAATATCACACGTCACCACCTGTAAACACCCACTGGGTTCTTCTGTTAAACCTCATCTTTCTCCAGCTTATCGACAGCAGCCCAGTAACGTGAATGGAACGAGCTGTGCGACCCTGCGGACCACACCTGCGCTTGGTCCTGTCGCGGTCTGGATATCATCCAGCAGAACCTGACGTGACGATGTTGGCAACCGTAAGGAATTTCGTACTTCTCAAACTTTGCTTTTTGAGCATTCTCTCTCTTTTGCTGCAAAACTAACTAATTTCCTGTGACACCTGCTTGGCAGAGAATGTATGGCACATTTTCTGTGTCTGCCATTTTTATTTTTGCATTTTGAGGAAGTGTTATCCACCACTCTGATCCAGTGGGAAGAAAGTCTTCCAGATATGCTGCTTGTTCAGATCTGCACAGTGGTGGATGTACACCTTTGTAGAATTTGGCACTGAAGGATTATCTGCTTTGCAAGATTATTGTTTTAATCAGTCAACAAACAAACAAATGATCTATGCGATGAAGTATGAGCCAGCTAATTTTCTCTGAGGAATTCTCCATGGATAATTTATATTAAACAAACATATACATACTGATGCAGAGGCAGACACTGAAATTAACACTGAGCAGGAAGAAGTTTCAAACTCAGTTCTAGCTGTAAACTGGACAGGATCAGATCAGACGTGTGCCCTCTTGGCCGGAGCCTGCTGTTCCCCGGGGGACATGCGTCAGCATCCCCTGGAGAGCTTCTTAAAGCACAGATCACAGGACCTCTCTCCCAGGCTTCTGGTTCAGTGGTACAGGACGGGGACCAAAAAATTGCGTTTCTAAGTGATTTCCAAATACTGGTGCCACTGTGGTTCCACTCTCAGAGCCGCTGGCCTAGAGCGGGGTCTGAAAGCAGGTCTTCTCGGCAGTCTGGAGTTCAGCCATGCACATTCACTGGTGCATTGTCATGACATTCACTCCATGGCAGCCGTGAGTAGTCACTATAGAGACCACACTGCCTGCAAAGCCAACATATTGAACATCTGCTGCTGCACAGAGAAGGCGTGCTGGTCCCCGGCCACAGACGAGGCAGGCGAGTGTGGACAGCCAGAGGCCGGCCCCTGCCCTGCACCCTGCGGGGCACCCTAATCACCCCAAGCTGGGGATGAGCTCCAAACTCACGGGCAGCACATTCAATTACAAGGACAAATAATTTATATACGCCTGTCGTTAGAGACTGAAAATTAAAGGGAATTGAATTACACACTTCAGTACCCAATTTCTCCGAGATGGACAGAAGACTTATGTCGAAAAAGAATCACAGAGTCAGCTTTCATCTCAGACCTGTCACTCCCAGAAAGGACCAGTGGCTGACTCTCCCTTTGGAGGGGACAAAGGGTTCCATCACCATGATGAATGGCTCACTGCCGTGTCCAGTTAATTAGACAGCCGCGCTCAGGGCGTCGGAGCACAAGGAGCGGAGCAAAGCGTCTGTTGCCCAGAACCAACTGATCCGCATGCGGGAGCCGCCCAGGAGGCTGCAGAGGGGTGGTCAGAGCAGGAGGGCTGGGCCGCTCTGGCGCCCACTCGGCTCCGACCCCTGCACTGTACCTGAGGGCTTCAGGTCCCTGAGCCTGGTCTCTGTGAGTGTGTGGCAGAAGAGGCTGGGGCAGCAGACTGTCCCCGGGAGAGCTGGCCACATCGGGCTGTCCCCGGGAGAGCTGGCCACATCGGGCTGTCCCCGGGAGAGCTGGCCACATCGGGCTGTCCCCAGGAGAGCTGGCCACATAGGGCTGTCCCTGGGAGAGCCCAGATGCGCGTGGCCACCCTGCAGGGCATGTGCCTGGGACTGGTTGATGCTGTGTGCGTAAAACGTGAGTGAAGAGAGGGGCCAGCACTCCTTAGCTGCCCACAGACCTGCCCTGTGCTGCTGTGGGCATCTGTGTTACCAGGGCAGCACCCTCGTAGGACCAGTGCACAGCCTGTCCTGTGGAGAGGGAAATTGGGGCTTAGGAAGCTGAAAGCTTGGTCAGAGGCAGCTGCGGGCTCACCACCCACCTGCTGGTAGCTGGCTCCACCCCCACTGAGCTTCCCTCCCCTGCCTCTCCCTGGTGTGCCAAGGAGGCCCGTCCCCTGTGCACTGCTTGCTCTGGGACCCTTGGCCCCTCGAGTGTGCTGGCTGGTGGTGAGGCCTCGAGATCGAATCCACCATGCAGGAGAGCAGGGGCTGCAGGGTGCACGTGGCAGATGCCTGGAGCCATGCGTGCGAGGAGGAGGTCCCACACCATGGGCCAGAAAAACCAGGGATGTGACCAGAGGAGAGCTGAGAGCAAAACTGAGAGGTGGATTTGCAAGCAGCGTCCGACGCAGCACAAGGGGGAAAGAAGAGGTCCCCTTCATTTTGGAAACTGAAATGCATCGCTGACCTTAAGGGGTTTCAGTGGAATTTAAGGACACACCGGCTAACGATAGCGATCCCGTAACGGCTCCCACCTGCCGGGCATCATCCTCAGTGCTGGGCATTGGACTCACTTAAGACAACCATCCTACCAGAGAGCCACCATGCTGCACGGTCACACAGAAGCGGATGGCACTTCCTAAGGAGACACAGGACGTAAGTAAGAAATGCAGCCAAAATTCCAAACCCATGTCTGGCCGTGGAGTCCAGGCTCTTGACACCGTTGCTGCAAACTCTGAGTAGCAGGTAGGCCAGCCTGGTTGGTGCCTGTCATGTGAGTGTCCAGTCCAAGCAGCTGTCCCTTTCCAGATTTAGACAAGAAACTGTACCAGGCTGCCCCCTATGCCTTGAGTGGACTGTGGGAAAATTAATGGTGTGGGTAAGCCAGTCATTTGTGCCAGAGACTCAGGTCGTCACTTCTCGGTCAGTTTGTTAAATGACCCTGGAAAGCGTGGTCATGAGGGAAGAAGGAAGATGGACTGATAACTAGAAGGCAAAGTGTGAGCACACTGAGGCTGGAGGAGAGCTGTCAGGAGGAGCGGAGCGTGGAGGGATGCAGGAGGAGGAGACGGCGATCAGTGTCTCAGAGGGAGGAAGAGCGGCCTCGCAGAACCCGCATGTTACCAGGGACCCCTTGCCTGTGCTTTGCCACCTCCACCTGCACCCTCGCAAGTGCCTACTGAGCACTTAAGATGTCTACATACGGGGCACTGACTTTGAAACAAGAAGTGAAACTCTACCTCCAAAATGGCGGAAATGGAAAGGAGGAGGTGCCCAGCATAAAGGCACATGGAGACCCTGGGAGGAAAGCAGGCAGCCAGCCTCACAGGTCCAGCAAGGAGGGGGCAGAGCTGCAGGCTGAGAGGCCACCTGCAGGCCTGAGGCGGGAGGGAGCTCTGCAGTAGAGAGTGGCCACTCTGAGGCCAACAGACAGTAGAGAATGGCCACTCCGAGGCCAACAGACGGGAAGCCCCTCTGGGCTGATGAGTGGAGACCCCCCTGTGTGACCAGAAGGGGAGCCTAGTGCGGTTTCTGCATCAGGATTCTCCTGGCCCCTGGTGCTGGGTCATAGTGAAGGTGTCCAGGTGGCCTGTGAGGGATCGAGGCCCACAGCACACATCTTACACCCAGCAAATGCCCCGCGTGGTGTGCGGAGCGGACGGTGAACCTAGATTCCACACAGAGTGCAGGCTGGGCATCTGCGCCCCGCCTAGGGGAGGTCTGTCTGCTGTCAGGAGAGATCCCCGGCATGTGTGAAATTGATTGCAAATCACTCACGTTGTTTCCTAGATATTGAACATGCCCATTTAACGTATTTAATGTGTTTCTGACATTTACAAAGTGTCTCGCAAGCTTTGGACAATCATTATTTAAAGCATTTTATTGAAAGCACCCCTGAGTAGTTCCTAAACACTGCATTCTTTTTCAATTGATTCTGAATATCCCTGAAGAGGGAGTTCTGAGTGTTGAGCAGTGGAGTTGTCAATCAGCGGCTCATCCGCTCAGCTCTCTGAATGATAATATGTATCCATCTGAAACACGTGTAGCCGGATAGTAGGTTTTGTGGGGTTGTTTTCCACCTTGCTGCTATGCCATTGCTTTATTTCACTAAGATTGAAAAGAAATGGATTAATCCCTAGAGACATAAGTACCTGCTAACCTTGAGAGTTACTGGACTCAAGATTTTTAAATTCTTTTTAAGAGTAATGGGGTTTGAGTGGGTCAGAGATTGTACTTGAAACCCTGTGTCTCGACGAGGGAGCCACTGCAGTTTCCTTGGCCCTTATGTAATTTGTGCTAAGGACTGACAGGTCCTATATTAGGATGTGAAAATGTCTGCAATCAAAAGATGCAGCATGTTTCAAGAATGACAGATTGGTGCACGTTACGAAGCAACGCTTCCTCAAGCTAGTTTCCACTCCTCTCTGGTCAAAATGCAAGCCGTAAGCCTGCCCGTGGCAACTCTGGAGCATTCTGGACTCACAGGGTTTAAGTAGGCTTGAGCCGGCAGGTGCAGGGCACAGGGTGCAGATAAGAACCTTTGTCCTTAATTATAGTTGATGCATTCTCTGCATAGAATATCAATTCCATCTAACGAGAAAATGTGCAGCAAGGCCATTTGGCAATGGCGACACATTTTGTGTAAGCATCTGGCATAGGAACAATCTGACAAGCAGCAATATGCCAAAATTGTGTTGGATAATTTTTAAAGAACTATTTGTCAAGTGGAACACTCATTATTCCTGGGATGTCATTCATCAGCCCCACGATTTAGATGACGGTTAGCTGCAAGGTGCGTGTGGCAGTGGAGGCACCTGCAGGCCCGTAACCCTCTGCACGCTTGCCGTGTTGATAAAGAAGCAGCGGCTTCTCTGCTGGAAATCTGAGCCTCACCCCCGGCATCTGAGTAAATAAAGCCTTCAGGAGAAGGACTGAAATGAGGAATCGATTCTTCGCACAGCCCGGGAAGTGAAGCAGGCTAGCAGATGTTCCTCCCTACAGGGCACCTCTGGCAACTTGTCATTCATAGCAGTGACAGCGTTGTGTGGCTACGTGAGCATCGTGCAGTCCGAGAAGATGAGGCCTGCTGAGGCCAGCGCGGGAACTGGAGCAGACGGTGCAGCCTCCCGGCTCTCTGCGCCAGAGCTGTCGGGTCCCTCGAGGTCCATCCCCGGCTTTGGACCTTCCTTCCTCCACATCGGCTCTCTTGCTGGCACTGGCCATGATTGCACAGACCTGTGGGCCCTGCCCCTCTGCCCACCACTCCAGCAGTCGGGCCTTCCGTGGCTCTTGGGTCTCAGGCTGGCTGATTCAGCCAGCCGCCCATCAGAGCTGTGCACCTGGAAGCCCACAGCTGTTTCCTTTGAAACGGGCCCTGCTCTGGACTGAGAGGAGCCCGTTCCCTCCAAGCCCATTCCTGAGCACGTAGCAGAGCTGGAATCTGCAGCTCTTCGGACACTGCAGAGATGTCTGTTCACGCACCCTCAGCTGAACCCTCACTGAGAGCTGGTGGTCCACGCCAGCTGCCGCTGCAGACCTGAGTCCCCACAGCACCCTGGTCTGCAGCCCTGCAGGGTCCCTTGCCTAAAAACTGCCAAGAATATTTACCTTAAATGTTGACCTTAAGGTCATTCCCTGAGATTCTTATTCAGTGGGCTGGGATGGGGACCAACAGTGTCCTTTTTTTGTATATTTATGTCTTAATTGCCAAAAATCACATATATTTATTACATATTGCATGCTGTTTTGAAATGTGTTTTCATAGCTAGTTGCTGCTGATTTACATGCATTGCTTACATATTTTGATTGTCCTGAGAAGTCTAGTCTCCTAGAGATTCTCACAGGTACAGGGCATCGATGCTGACTACAGTCTGTTTTGTACAGATCTCTTGAGCTCCTCCCTCTGGGCTCCTTTCACTAACAGCTCCCCAGCCGCCGAGCCCCAGCCCCTGACCTACCGTTCCACTCTCTACCTCTATGGGTCAACACTTTCAGATTGCCCCTGTGGGTGATATCTAAGGGCCTGTGTTTCTAACAGCATCGTGGGTGACTGACGACACCCTGTGACCATGTTGAAATAGTTGACCCTGCACCCTTGCCGTGGGGCCAGGAGATGCATCTAAGCAGCCTTGTGCGTGCCTGGTCTGGCATGTTTTCTCGACTAGCACTTGGGTATTCTGTGAGGCAGAGTCGTACAGCTGCCTGCTCGTCGGAACCACGTTCCTCTTCCGTGTTTAGTGATTTCTAAGAGGACTCGGGATAGTTACAGGGTCTCTCCGAAACCATGAACTCAGAACCCTTCCCAGGAATCTGTTCCTCATTCGCCCTTCTGTCCCCAAAGAGTCTCTGCTGATTCTCAGCAGGGAACAGAGACCCTTGGGACAGTCGCTGCCCTGACACTGTGGGGTCTTGCAAGGGGACACTCCACGTGAAGCCCACTCGGAGCTGCTCAGGAGCTGCCCACTCCTGCCTGCGGGCAGTGTGGCCTGGTACCTCCCCTGCCTACACGCAGGCAGCTCCTCTTCAGGGCGGGGCAAACTGACCACGTTCGGGGCCGGTTTCCTGAGAAACGGACAGAACACATTTGCTTGAGTAAGTCCTCAGGATGGACGTCCGTGAGAGAGGCGGGCCAAGGCGGGATGCGCAGGAGGGTGGAGCGGGAGCCAGGCCACTCTGTCCCCACTTGTGCAGGTCACTGAAAGCCGAAGGGCATGTCACTTGGAGCAAGGAAGCCCTCTCCCCAGCCGGGACCGTTCCCAGGGGCTCACAGACTCAGCCTGGCAGGAGCAGGGGCGGGGGGGCGGGGGCAGAGGCGGGAGCAAGACGGGTCCAGGGTGCCACGCGGCCACTCCACAGAGCTGGAGGACGTGACAGTAAACAGCACCGTTGAGAAAGAGGACGTGGGCAGGCTGGAGATCACTGAGGAGTTCTGGTGGTGCTTTGATCTTGAACTCGAACCTGGTGTGAGAACATCGGAACTGTCACGTGGTGGCTGTTTTCAAAGGCATGGACTTTAGTTCTCTCGATCTTTTAATGCAGTGGAAGAAGTAAGCGAAGATTCAAACTTGAATGTTTGTCCTGGCAAAATATAAGTTCTGAGAATTGAATAAATATGACTAAATCCTGGTTCTGGGGACAAAATAAATGGAACTAATACAAGTTTCATGGGAACCGAGTGGACGTGTTCGCAGTTGATAGAAAGTATCATCTCGTCTTTGAAAGGAGTGATAAGATCAATACAAAGAAATCCCACGGCTGCCTTCCCCTAATTCCCTATTTGCCCACATAAAACTTTCATTTTAAGATGCCCCAGCCAAATGCTCATGAAATGATATCATCCAAAGTGAAATCGAAGCAACTGACAAGTAAAGGAAAACGCTTCGTGTGCAGCCAGGACCCAGAGCTCTGGGAGGCGCAGTGAGGACGCTGGCCCTGGCCGGGCTGTGCTTCCAGGACTCCGGAGCGTGCGTGGAGTCCCGGGGTCACTGCCCTGCTTCCTTACGTGGGTGGACCACAGAGCCCGCAGAGGCGCTTCATGGGGGCTTGAGAGATCATACATGCCTCCGTCCCTGAAAGATGACTACCCGCCATCTTTAAGTCTCCCAGTGGGGGAAGAAGGAAAGGGGAATGGGGATTTCTCTACTGCCTCTTCTTCCTACTGAAGACTTCAGCTGAGAATCTGAGGTGGCATTAACGGAGCTAAAAAGGGGATCGGATAAAGTGCCTGCTTCCACTCTCAGAATCCAGGCTTTCCCAGCAACTGTGGGGCACGCCTTCCGTCCCAGACCCGGAAGCCCAGCCTCCCTCCCACCACGGACACTGCACAGGTCAGGACATTCCCCCTGAGCACCCACTCCTCGGGGAAAGGACTGGTCCTCCTTGAGGAAAGGACTCTCGCGTTTTTCGTTGTTGTTTTGAAATACCGTTGCTCGGTGGAGGGAGGAGACAGGTTTTCAGCACACTAGGCAGAGTGACGGCCAGCAGCACAGCCATGCTAGTAAGAGCTGCTCAGCTGAACTTGCAGAGCTGCGTTCAGGACACACGGGTCTGCTCCTTGGTGCTCCAGATTCAAAGCGACTTGGGGTCAGTCCCCAGGATGTGCCGTCACCCACACAGGTGCCTAGGACCAGAGGAGGTCAAGTGTGACCCGAGTGGCCCTTCCCTGGCTGCTGCCCGCCAGCCTGACCCTGCCAGAGCTCCTGATTCCACAGACCCGGGCTCGCCAGACATTTGCATCTCCATCAAGTTCCCAGGCGCTGCTGCGGACGCTGTCTGGGGTCACCCCTGGAGAACCACTGTCCCAGAAATCGAAAAAAGAATTCTTAACTGCATTGAAAAGAGGAAGACACGTTAAAGTGGACTCTTTCCCTAAAGCCCAGGGGTAAATAGACATAGAAGGGCTGCTCTGGGGGCCAAGGCGGGGCCTGAGGGGCCCAGACGGTCTTGCTGCACCCAGCACAGATCCTGCACAGACAGCTGGCTCTGTCGCCCGCTGTGCTCCCTCCCCGTCCAGTCTGCTCTCTCCCAACTGCGCAAGCCACTGCATGGCGGCTGGAGAAGGTCACAAGAGGGAAGAAGCCTGCATCCCGTCCCCTCCAGAACATGACCTCCAGGGTCTCTGTGGAAGCCAGGCCAGGAGGTCTCAGGCCTGCCACGGCGTCCCTCCTGAGGTCAGCAGGACCAAACCAGTCTTGGTTGTGATGTCCTGTTCCCCAGCAGAGGCCAGCGCCCTTCCCCCATGGACTCAGCTAGTCTCAGACAGGCGGCCAAGTTCCTCTCTACTGACCTTCTGGCTCTCCTGGCTCCTGCCCTGCTTCCGGCACTTCTGGCTGCTAATGAGCAAGCTTTCATGCCTTCGGAGAAGAAGAGGAATTGCTCCCAGGGCCATTGTCTTGGCAACCAGGATGTCGAAGCAGAAAAGGTGAGGGACCTGCCCACAGAGCGATGGAGTAGGTGACCGAAGGCATCGACAGTCTTGAGTACGTCTTGACTGTTTAAGGCTGGACTTCTGAAGACCAGAAACCCAATACAACAGCAGGTAAGAGAGAGAGAGTTAGAAAGAACAGACGATTTTTGCTTTATCCTTTGTATTTTTCCGTTGTTTCAAGTGTTCATAAACATATAGTCACACTTAATGGTTCATAAAATGTAATTTGAGAGGTAAAGGCTAGATAAAGCTAATAGATCACCAGCCCCAGTACATTCTGCGGAGGAGGGATGCTCTAGTTTCTTAGAATTACATCTGATCACCACAAGTTTTGTCCAAAGTCACGTCCTGGGAAAGCTCGTCTTCACAGAATGAGCAATGAAGCCTTGGTCTAACTAATCTGCTCGCGTCTTTTGTCAAACAGCACAATCTGCTCCGAGAATGACCAGGCGTTTCCAGATTAAATCAAGATATGTAAGTAGGATTCCTTTCCATTGCCTGATAAGAAAAATGAAATTCCCTGGCACTTATGCTTTTTCACTCTCATTGGTAGGGAAAACATACTTTTTTGTTATAAGAGCAGTTTAATATACCATCTTGTGAATCCCAAAGCTGGCAAGTGCTACTGTGAATAAAAACAATGGCAGAGGCTTGTCATTTGTGATTTAGGAGGTCCCAGGATGGTGGTTAAATTGTCGGCACCCGCAGCAGACTCTCACCCTCGTGCGGCACCTGCTTCTTGGCTCTTTGGTGACTCATAATTAGTATATTTCAGCTGAAAGGGGATCATAATGTTTCCCTGTACACGGGGGCGTGGATTTCCATCCAGGGTGACACATTGATCGAGTCATCCAGTAAATTAACAGCAGCAGAACACATTACATTTTAAACTTAATTGCCTTCTCCTCTTAATTTCTATGGATATAATCAATAGATGCCAGAGAAAAGTTAAAGGAGTTGTTTAGCAAGCATCTATTTCCTGCAGCGTGATGAAGTAGCCACAGTCCCATCTCAAAGGGGCTCCGGAGAGCTTGCAAATCCAGCGCAGACGCTCACAAGCTTCTTGTCTAGAGTGCCTTTGAGCGGGTTTTTTGATCAGCCCTTCCTGTTGACGTGCAGGTGGACCCTGAACTGTGTGCTCAGTGAGGTTTCCCTCTGGAGCCGCCACGCTGTGCTTGCAGGTAAGACAGCTGCTTTCCTGCTCGCGCCACCTGGAAGCTCACTTCCCAGCTCCACTTTGAATCCTGTCCTGGGCTCCAGATTTGCACAGAAGGATCCGTGAGGTGTCAAGTACGGAGCCCGTGCACACACCCACGAGTCCACGCTGGGAGTCACCGTGGGGAAGTCACATCTGAGAGAGCTAAGCGTTTCTCTCTGTGTTCGGGGCATGCAGTTTTGCTCAGCTTGTTCTAGAAGTTTGCTGGTGCCGCACAGATAAAGCAAACAGGCAAAACCCAGGCTCCCTTCCCTCAGCCGGGGTCTCGAGGGGTGGTGCAGACGCCAGTGCAGCAGAGCAGGGTGACTTGAGGTAGGGAGCTGCCAAAGGAAAGCCAAGCCGGGTCCTGGAGGGGTGGGCTGGGCAGGCTCCTGCAGGCCTCCCTGCACCCGAGGCAGCTGCTGCAGTCTGCGCCTGAACCACAGGATGCGCGCCAGGAACTCAGCCTCAGGTCGCAGCCTTGGGAGGTGGACGGCAGAGGCATTAGGTCCTGAGGGCTGTGACCCGCAGGCCTGGCCCCTTTCTCTCATTTCTCTGCTGGTGAGGACACAGCCTTCCTCCTCTCTGCAGGAGACAGCAGAAGGCCTTGCACAAGCCGCCCCTTGATCATGGACTGCCAGCCTCCAGAGCCGTGCGGAAACAACTTTCTGTGCTCTATGAACTACCCAGTCCATGGTGTTCTGTCATAGCAGCATGAACAGACGTGGACGTAAAGTTTTATTTTTCTAAAAGATAATTTTAGGACTTACATTTAATAAACAAAGCTTTTAATTTAAAATCAAAGGAACACAGTGCGACTGTTATTCACACCATAATGACAGAAATAAAATATCAACTCCTGGGACCAAGACCAGGAAAGTGGTGATCTAGAAGTGGCGTAGAGGTTGAAATACACTCAGCATATTTTTATTTCAGTCCTCGGTGCGCCTCTGAGGCTGTGTTCACAGCTCCGCTTGGAGAGCACCTCACAGGTTTGCAGTCAGTCCCTTGTGTCCGTGCAGCATGGCCAGGTCATCCCCTGCTCTGCCAGCCCCTCAGGCACAGAGGGCTTCCTGCGCTTTGCCCTCCAGGCCCAGCACCCCATGGCTGGGCTGCGCCAGGTGGGGAGGTGAAGCTCGGTCTTCCCGTGGACTCCTTGTTATCCATTCCCGTCAAGGCTTGGCCCACGAGGGCACTGAAACGATTGGACAAAATGAAGTTTTCAGACTATCGGTGGATTTCAATTACAGTACGGTGCTCTCCTGGACCCCTATCACCATCAGTTGCTGAGAGCGCGCAGCGGCCTCGAGATTTATGGGCTCCTCCGCTCGTTGGCCACATCCAAACGGGGCCACATTATAGTGCTGCTCTGTTGGCTCCCCGTCTGATTCTAGGAAAGACATACGCTCTCTGCCTGCATGGCTGTAAAGACTGCCAGCTCATCCGCCGTCCCATGCTTGGTGAGAAGTGAATCACATGAAGTGTCGAAGGATGCTTCTCAAGTGGGTTGGTTCATGGGAAGGTCCAGGACAGAGAGGAAGGGGTGAGCGTAATCTACACTGGTCAGGGCCGAAGCCCTCTGCAGGCCACTGGGGTCAGGCAGCCGCGGCCGAGGCGCGGGAGAGGGTGTGCAGGGACCTGCGGGTCTCCTGCTGTTGAGGTCTCGGTGGGGAAGAAGGCCCTGGGTAGGGAGCTCACGGAGGCTTGGCCTCCACGCAGCAGGCTGGCCACCGAGAAGCTCCGTTTAGCCCAGCTTATTGCCCACGTTCAGAACGGCCCCTCGAGTTTTCTTTGAAAGCTCAGCAGGACACTCGGTGGACGCTGGAGTTCAGTGGCCATCTAGAGGGCAGCCCCACTCTGCTGCTGGCCAGGCCTTCTCTGGCCTTGGGGCTCAATCAGTGGGACTCACGTTCTGGTTCTGATCCATATTAACCGTGAAACCTTGGACAAGAGACGTAGGCTTTCTGAGTGTCAGCTCTTCCTGTCTGGAAGATGGAGACAGTGCTAACGTGCGGGGACCCTAAGGACTGAGCTTTGACGTGCAGACAGTCCTGGGAGACAGGGTTGTCTTAATGACGGTGGGGTGCGCACGCGTCTGCCACACGGGGCCAAACCGTTCATGATTAACACACACAGGTAAGACCAGGGAGGTTCATGATTAACACACACGCAAGTAAGACCAGGGAGACTTGAATAAAACAGCGCACTGTTAATATCAGTGTCCTGTCTGATATTTTGCTGCTGTTGGGCAGAGCGTACTTGGAAAGAAATGGGATAAATGGTGCACGGGATTGAACTCTATTACTTCTTGCAATTGCATGTGAATGTACAGTTATCTCACTTTAAAACGTTTTTAGTTGTGGATGGACACAATAGCCCTATTTTATTTATCTTTATGTGGTGCTGAGGATTGAACCCAGCTCCTCACACATGCTAGGTGAGCATGCCACCACTGAGCCACCCCCCCAGCCCAGTTATCTAATTTTAAAAAATAAAATGCATATAAAACAGTTATTGCCCCAGCAAGAGATAGCTATTTGTCAAAAAGCACCCGCGTGTCTAACAGATGACCTTGACTAATGAAGAATAAGAATGGTCTGTCAGCAGTGCTTTGAAGAGAAAAGCTCTGTCTTGATCAGCTGGACATTCAACCCCGGAGACACCCACAGGCTGGCTCGGCCGAGGCGAGGGCTGAGGCCGGGACCTGAGGAAGTAGTTGGGAGGCCACTTTTAGGAAATCCCCAAGTAAAGGCAGGCATGTCAGAGCCAATGACCCAGCTGCTTTCAAGGTCAGAGTGATCGACATTCAGAAGGGCCCACAGGTGGGAGGCCACCCCTGCCCATTATCTCAGCTGCTCAGGAATCCCTGGAAGCTGAGGACTGAGCCGCTGGCTGGCGTGAGATTTCCATCAGAGAATCATGGCGCCCATTCATCTTCCACCTTCCCCACGGCGCAGGGGTGACTTTCATTGGCTGTCCGACCCAGGAACATGGGGAATGGCATCTGGGGAAGCGCCGTTCTGTCCCTTCTGAGCAGCAGAGGACATGTGGAAGGGCATGACAATTCCTGTCCAGGAGAGAGTGTCCAGTCCATTTCCAGCTGAGCATTTCTCTGGAGGGCTTTTCCTGTAGCATCGTTTCAAAAATGAAGTGGAGCAGTCTGTGGTTTTGTTGCCCCTCCAGCTCGACCTGGTCAGAGGAGGCGCCAGTGCCCGGATGACCAGCCCGAGTGCCTGCAGCCTGTCCGTCACAGCAGGCCGGACACAGCAGGAGCTCTGTGCAGGGAGTAGCGTTCCTGGCTCGCCCACCTGGCTTTCGGTTTTCTTGCACTCAGAACGGGCTCCAGACTGGCCTTTCTACCTCGCTAACGAACACACCCTCCCCACGTCTATGTGATCGATCAGTCCAGGGCCTACACCAGGAGGGAACCAGACTCATATTTATTGAATGAGCAGATTCTTGAGGGAGAATGTCACCATGAGCAAAGTGGATGAGCAGACCGACGTCTAGTATTAACTGGTGCATTGGCAAGAAAATGCTTCACACTAAGTACACAAAATGCACGCTACCGTAAGTCTTCACCACGGTTTAGGTACCAGAGCTGTTTCCCAACACCATAATACAGGGTGTGGTTTTAGGATCCCGGGTATAGACAGGCGACACAAAGGTAGAGCGATGGAGGGGCTGACTGCGGTCACTGAAGTGGCTCAGGATGTAAGCCTAGGCCTCTGTCCTCACCACGACCCCAGCTGCTGTGCGTCTCCGCAGGTCCCGCATCAGAGTCTGCAGTAGGAATGGAGAACCCGTGCCTCTGCCTAAGCTGGTGTCCACACCTGTGCCTTCTCGGAACACGATGGCGAGTCGGGTGCTCACTGCTCCGGGCTGGGGCCGCCTCACTGCAGAGTGAGATGCTTGACCGAAATCGGTGGCCCTCGGTGTGGGCGCAACAACAAGAGCCTGCCCTGACCTGAAACTTGATAGCAGCGTCAGTTCTCAGGGTCCTCGTGGGACTGAGTCGGGAACTCCCCAGTGACCTGCGATCCCACCAGGCCTTCAGAAGCTTTCACCGAGTGACCTGGGACAGCTTCCTGTTTTATGAGCCTCTCAAAGCCCTGAGACTCTAGGTGCCTCTTCCTTTCCTGTTCGGGTGTAAGCTTGCTGAGCAGGAGGTGGGCTAGACACCTAGTTGTCAGAGACCTCTGCTGCACAGGCAGGCAGTGCGTGCTTACGTGCTGTGAGCCCTCATGAGCTGTCCGCCTGGTGAACTGGCACGCGTTTGAACCTGAGCAACTGACTTTCAGCATCGATTCAGCGACTCCGTCCTCCGTGACGAGCCACAAGTCTCTCATCAGCTCTTGCCACCCTGTGGTCTGGGGGAACCTGCTGAGCCCTTACTGTAACGGACAGTGGACCTGGGTGTCCCTACACAGGGCTCATCTACTTGTTCCCTGAAGAGCTTTGCACAGGCAAGTGCTGTCTTGCTCAACTTGTTGAAGCCGATGTGGACGCCAAGGCCAAGTCACTCGCCTTGGGAAGAACCAGGGGACCTTACGCTCCTCCCTCAGGCTTTACAGCAATGCATCCTTTTTTCACTAGTTCTAATTAGTTGTGCATGACGGTAGAATGCACCTAGATACGCCAGATATAATGGAGTATCATTTTTCATTCTTCTGCTTGCACATGATGTGGAATCCCACCAGTCATGTGGTTATATGTGTACATGGGGTAATAATGTCAGATTCATTCTACTGCCCCTCCCATCCACCCCTCCCTGCACTCCCCTCTACCTGATCTAAAGTAACTCTGTTCTTCCCTAACACTGCCCCCTTTATGGATCAGCATCCGCATATCAGAGAAAACATTTGGCCTTTGGTTTATTGGGACTGATTTATTTCACTTAGCATGATATTCTCCAGCTCCATTCATTTATCTGCAAATGTCATTATTTTATTCTTCTTTAAGGGTGAATAATATTCCATTGTGTATAAATACCACATTTTCTTTATCCATTTATCTATTGAAGGGCATCTAGTTTGGTTCCATAATTTAGGTATTGTGAGTTGAGCTGCTATAAACATTGATGTGGCTGTATCTCTGTAGTATGCTGATTTTGAGTCCTTTGGGTATAAACTGAGGAGTGGGATAGCTGGGTCAAATGGTGGGTCCATTCCAAGTTTTCAGAGGAATCTCCATACTGTTTTCTACAGTGGCAATGCTTTCTTTAGAGCCATTCAGACCTGGAATCTACCCTGACTCACCCCCGACCTCAAATGGCCTTCTTAATGTTGCAGAAACTCCTACTTTATCTCTGAAATGAGGACATTACCTACCTCCAGGGCTCTTGAGAGACTCTAATTTGTTAATTTATATAAAGTAGATAGCACTGTGTCCAGCACAGAAGCAAATACCAATAACCAGTAGTTTTTTCAGTAGGTCTAGTGGGGCAGAGCACACGCTAAGCAGGTCCCAGCCCCAGCATGATGATGATGATGAGGAGGAGCAGGAGGAGGAGGAGGAAGAGGAGAAGGAGGAGGAGGAGGAAGAGCAGTAAGAGGAAGAGGAGCAGTAGGAGGAGAGGAGGAGGAGGAGAGGAGGAGGGGAGGAGGGGAGGAGGAAGAGGAGGAGCAGGAGGAGGAGGGGAGGAGGAAGAGGAGAAGGAGGAGGAGGGGGAGGAACAGGAGGAGGAGGGGAGGAGGAAGAGGAGAAGGAGGAGCAGTAGGAGGAGAAGAGGAGGGGGAGGAGGAAGAGGAGGAGCAGTAGGAGGAGAGGAGGAGGAGGAGGAGGAGGGGGAGGAACAGGAGCAGGAGGGGGGAGGAGGAGGTGTTTGCTGAGCACTTACTCTGTGCTCACTGGCCTCTGATGTTGAGGTCAGCCAGGCCCCTGCTGCAGTGGCCTCTGGCCCCTGTTGGGCTGTGTGGAAACAGTCTTGCCCATGGCCCACGTGGGCTAAGGAAAGGGTTCCCGTGGGAGGGATGAAGTCTGCATATCAGAAACAAGGACAGAAAGGCAAGAACACTTCTGAAGCAGGGCGTGACACTATTCCATCCAGAAGGGCCCGGCTCTCACAAAGGCAGGAGCCCGCGCTGGCTTCATTTATAGTGCCACGGATCGAAGGGGACTGGTAGGAGCGTCCTGGGGAAAACAGGATGCAGGTGGAGGTAAGCAGGCCACATGACTCTAGCGGGTCACTCACGTGTCCCTCGCGTGTCCGAGGCTGCATGTGAACTTGGGCAGCGAGCTAACAGGATGAGCCCATGACTCAGGCCTTCTCAAACAGTAGTCCATCCACGAGTTCCTGAGGCCAGACACTCCTGGTCAACAGGTCAAACTGTGCTCCGTTTTCATACGAGCCCTGCAACAGAGAATGCAGAGAGCAAGGAAGCGCGGAGACTGCTGGAGAGGGCGGGTTGGGGAGGCCGGTGGGCGAAGCGCTGGAGAGTTCAGGGCGGTGCTGGGAGAAACCACTCTGAGAGAGATTCTGTCCGCGTGGACGCCTGGTGCAGAGGCCTTGGAGCAGAGGGGACAGCAAGAGCCAGGACGGTCGGGATAGCGCCTTTCACAGGGTGCAGTAGTGGCCCTGTGCAGGGGTCTCAGTGAGACGGGGCGGCCCAGGTCACGGCCGCAGAAAAAGTTTACCCGGAGGCAGGCCGTGGAGACGGTGCTGCAGAGAGAGCTTACCCGGAGGCAGGCCGTGGAGACGTTGCTGCAGAGAGAGCTTACCCGGAGGCAGGCTGTGAAGACGGTGCTAAGCCTGGGCTTGGGGTGAGAAGAGGTGAGTTCCAGAGCTGGCCTGAGCATCAATGGTATTTCCACTTTCCAAATAAGCAAAACCCAGGCGTGGAAGGAGCTGGACAGGAGCAGATGAGGAGTTTGGGCTGAGATATATGAAGTTCGAGATGCTTATTAAGCAACCAGGAAAGCAGTTAAAGAGAGTGGTTCTGTCCCCAGGATCCGTCATCAATCTCACAGGCAGAGGTGGTTTCTCATATTTCAAAAGCTCTGAGGAAGCGGGTTTTAATCTACATATACTTGGCCCACATTCCCCCCATCTTCCTGCTCCTCCCCCTGTTTCTAGAGAGATTGATTTCACTTTGCATGAGATGCTACAGTATTTTCAATTTAAATAGAAATCTCAAATAAATTGGATTTAAAATCTTCTCAGGGAAAAAGGAAACAATTTGCTTGCTGGGTTTTAATTCCAAGGCAAGAATCATAACTGGGGCTATTTTAACCCAGGCCTTGATTACCTGCCGTGGCGGCGCACGCTCTTGCCTGGGAAGGGGATGATTGGGATTCAAGGAGGCGGAGGTGACTGATTCTGTACACGCAGAGCAAACAGGAAAGGGCCCAGGTGACAGTCCCAGCCTTGTAGGCCACGGGTCCAGGCACCAATAGCAGCCTTTGGTCATCTTGGAGATTCCATGGTTAGGACAGGCTGCAGAGACCCCTTGGTGACCAGCTGGGGACGGGGTGAATGCAGACGGTGCCAGCAGGCCCGCCAGATGCCTCTGGTCCCAGCCGCCTGTTTGCGGAGTCTCCCCACCCGACCCCTGCCACCCGCTGCAGTGCCTAGCACATGCACCCGGCGTTCCTGTGTTGCCACTGCTCCTCAGAGAACCAGGAGGTGCAGGCCTCCAAGCTCGGGGTCCTGACGAGAGAGTCAGGATTCAGAAGACACTGCGTGCCCCAGGATCAGTGAGCCCCGCTCCAGGCTGCTTCGAAACCCGGGCGCCATGCCCCACTCCGCCAAGGAGCATCTAAGACGTCTTATGCTCTTTCTCCCGAGATCGGAATAGATTCGAGAGAGTGATAGTTACTTGGAGGCCGATTCTTCTGTGACGGGGAATGTTCCCACATCCCGTTACTCAGGCGGGAGGGTGGCCTGGACCTCACTGGCACGCCCTCCAGGAGGCGCACCCCGACTGCACGGGCCGGGACTCTTGGGAAAGCGTGGGCACTGAGTGCGTGTTCCCGGGTGGGAGCCAGGGTGGTGCCAGGGGCGAGCGTGACCTCCTGGCTCCAGTCACGGTGTTGCGAGTTCACCTCTGTTTCACCCAGATTCAGTGAGACGGAGCCATTTCCTTATGGAAAAGTTCATTCTTGGTTTTGTTTTCATTTTTTATTTGTTCTTTTTAGACACACGTGACAGCAGGGTGTATTTTGACGTAGGGTACACACATGGGGTATAAGTTACTCTTATTAGGATCCCATTCTTGTGGCTGTGCCTGTTGTGGCGTTTCGCTGGCCGTGCATGAGCATATGGGAAAGTTACGTTTGGTCCGGTCCACTGTCTCTCCTCTCCCCTCCCTTCCCTTCATTCCCTTCGTCTAATCCAGTGAACTTCTATTGCACCTCTCCGACTGTGTGTTAGCATCTGCATATCAGAGAGAATATTTGGCTTTTGGTTTTTGGGGATTGTCTTCTTTCACTGATCACAATAGTCTCCAGATACATCCATTTACCAGCAAAAGCCATTAAGTAATTCTTTTTATGACCAAGTAATATTTCATGGATAAGTTCTTATTCAAAGAATTTTCAACTGCCTAGATACCTAGTAACCCACTGGGGAAAAAGCCCGGGTGGACGGGATTGCTTCCAGTTGGCTGGGCTGACGTCGGAGCAGTGAGTGAACGGGCGAGCCAGGTGAGCGTCCTGTGCTCCTGGGTGGTGCTTCGGATCTTTGGGTGTTAGGTGGGGTGTGCAGCTCCAGGTCACCACGTGCACCGTTCAGGACATCGGTCTGGACGCTGGCCATGCCCCTCTCCAGCCTGCTTCCCACACCCGCAGAGCCCGGCCTCGGATCCGGTGGGCGCGGGGTTCAAATCTCAGCCCCACCACACACTTGCTCTGCACCCCCTGAAAAGTTTCTTGATCTCTCTAAGCCCCGTTTTCTCTTCCACAGATTGGGGGTGCTGATGCCCCTTTTCACAGAGCCTTGTAGGCTGGTTTAAAGGGGCATGTGGGTGCTGACCTCCCTGCCACCTGGCCAGGACTGTCGAGGGTGCCCGCGCAGGGGTCCTTACCCTAATGGAGCCCTCACCAGGCACCCAGCTGCCTTGAGTTCCACAAAGACGGCTGAGCCCATTTCCCTCCTGGCTGGTGACCTCACACCAAACCAGGGCTTCCCGGGTGTTTCCGAGCCGCTTTGGTATTCCCTATGTGGCTGGCTTGCTTATTTTTGAAAGCGTTTGAAACTAAATATGAGTTTATTGTGACGTTTCATTTCCAGTAAATTTTGACGGTAAGCCAAGGACAAAATGAAATGAAATAGCAGAAAATACAGACCCTTTGGGATCCAATTAACCCAAACAAGGTCGTTCTCAAACTTATGGAAAGATGGAAATGTTACGATGGGTCAGAGAGTGTTTGAAAACTTCAGAATCTAATTGCAAATAAGAGAGAATGTCAGTTGCCTGGAAATGTGACCTAAATTCCCAGAATCTCATCGTCGGGGAAGGTTTCACAAAACCTGATAGCACTCTATGCAAAGTTCAGGGGTTCTACTTACCGTGGGAAGGCAGCAAGCGCTTTTATTTATTCAAACTCATTGTGGATTTCCTTCATTGTGTGGAGTCTCTAGATCTGACAAAAGAAAAAATAACCAGGTCCATGGTCTTTTATCTTTCCCAGCCAGTTAATTATGCTTCACTCTGTGATTCACAAATCACAGCGTATTTGTGAAGGTGGCAATGTGTGTTTTTTTCTATAAATGTTGAAACTTCCGTCACTGCCAAACTGTTCTCACTACCAAACAGGTGAAGTGATGAATTATAGATTAATCTCTCTGAAACACTGGCGCATCGCGGGTGTGGCTGCTTGCTCTTTCCTTGGGCGTGCACTGGACGGTTTCCACAGGAAGAGCGTCTGACGCTGTGGGTTGACAGCCACAGCCTGCCCCACACTGCAGATTTCTTCTTGGCAGACGCTCCCGCCCACCACCCATGGTAATCAGAGTGACCGGCAGAGATTGCTATAACCACATATCAGCACAGGCAGGAGTGTGTATGGAAGGCAGTACTTGGGGCTGAGGTAGAACTTGGCAGCCCTATGTTCAAATCCAAGCTCTCTTGTTGATCTTGACCAAATTCCTGAAGTCCTAGTGCCTCATTTGTTCTGTCTGTAATAAAACACCTCCATCACAGAGTTTTATAAAGACTAAATGAGATAAGGAACTTGAGATAATCCACATCTGCAGTAGGGCGATGTTGTCTCGTTCACTTTTAGAGAACAACGTGGAGAAGAGCTTTGTGTTAAGCCGCTTTCTGTTACTGTAATAAAATGCCGGAAATAGTTAACCCATAAAGAGGAAAGGTTTATTTTTGGCTCACGGTTTCAATGGTTTCAGCCCATGGTCAGTTGGCTCCATTTCTTGGGGGCTGTGGTGAGGTAGCTCATGGTGGTGGGAACACACGGCAGAGGAACCTGCTCACCTCATGTCACACAGGAAGCAAAGGGACAGGACGGGAGGGTGCCCACCTTCCTTCCCAGGACATGCCCCGTGACCTCACTTCCTCCCCCAGACCCCACCTCCTAGGACTCTGCCTCTCAGAACTGACCCAGGCTGCGAGTGGTGCATTGGAGGTGTGGCCACAGAGTCGTTCAGCCTTCCTGAGCCTCAGTTTCCTCAACTGCCAAGTGGTTGGGTACCTCCTGGGGTCGCTGGGGGACCGAGCACACGACTCTGGCACAACTGGCATCCTAGAGAGCCACACTGTTAGGTCCTTGGAGAGCTGGCAGGTCCGACCTTACTGCTCTTCCTGAGATACACAGCTTCCAAGGCGGAGAGCCTCGTTCTGAACGTGGCGTCATGGCTCTGGGTGGAGGTGCCTTGGGGCAGCAGGAGGAGCACAGGGTGGAGGAGGCTGCTCGCCTCACGGGGTCGGGAAGCAAGGAGAGTGTGCAGGGTCCCATGACACCTTCAAGGACACGCCCCAGTGGCCTCGCTTCCCTTCAGGGGACGCAGCTCCTCCAGCAGCCCCCGGCTGGGGACCACGCCTTTGCCAGAGAGCCTGGGGGTGCTCTGGACCTCAGGTGTACCAGGAGTTAACGCAAGGAAAGGAATAAGCCAGGCAGCGCCTCCACATCCAAGCCCACGCCGCCGCCCGCAAGGCCTGGCGAATGCTCTCCACTGCCGTGGAGACCGGGAGAGTGAGGGCCATCGGGCCCCGAGGTCGAGCAGGGAAAGTCTAGGCCCAGACGTGGACGTGAACACTCCAAATCATCAAAAGCCCACTGCTCACGCTCCTCGTTTCTAACCAGTGCATTGAGAAAGAAGATATGTCTGTCTGCAGTTCAGGGTGGACACTGCCCTGTCTCTAGGTCAGCTGAAGGCTGTCTGCAGTTCAGGGTGGACACTGCCCTGTCTCTAGGTCAGCTGAAGGCTGTCTGCAGTTCAGGGTGGACACTGCCCTGTCTCTAGGTCAGCTGAACACTGTCTGCAGTTCAGGGTGGACACTGCCCTGTCTCCTCTGGGTCAGTTGAACGCTGTCTGCAGTTCAGGGTGGACGCCTGCCTGCGCTCTAGGCCAGCTGGTCCCCAGTGCCGTCTGTGTCCCCTGGTGGCTCCTTGGCTCATGAGCAGGCCACGTGTTTGAAACCATCTCCCCACCCCGTCCTCCCCACTGTTCCGATGTTGTAGGAGTGACGGCCACAGCCGTCCTGCCTAGGGGAGAAAGTCTCGGCCACCAAGTGCAGCCGCGCCATTGGGTCCTCATCCCACACACTCACAGTGACGTGGAGCAAGGCCTGTTTCCTTGAGAATGTCACGAACACGCAGTGAGAAACCATGAGCCTTAGCTAGTGGACGCGGCTGTCACACACGCACCCTGCAGTGACAAGGTGGGACACCCACCTGAGCCACAGGTGAGGGGCAGCCGGCCAGCCCCTCTGTGGAAGGTCACCTCCAGGTTCACGGGGGATGGAAAACCACAGCTGCTTAGGCTTGGATTTCGGGAGGTCTTCTCTCTAAAAAGAAGCAGCAGCAGGAGAGAGCCTGCCGGTCCCTGGAGCAGGCGACGCGTCGGGAGCATCCGTGGCCAGTGATGCAGCCCGGCCTGCCGGTGGGGGCCAGAAGCTCGGAGGACCCCAGCTCGCAGGTCACCGTGCTTGAGACTTGTCAGGTGATGGGTCGGAGCTTTAGGAAGCGCTGTTTTCCACGCGGTAGGATGTTTCAGACGCACTTGCCTTGGGGCCTTTTCCCGTGACCATTCACGGTGTCCCCGAGCCACGCACGTGTGTGTGATCGTTCCACGTACAAAATAGACCCAGGCTTCTCAGGTAACAGCACGGAGAGCTCATGATCGGTTCCAGAGCCACCTGGCAACTGAACCTTGCAAAGCTGCCTCTGGAGCCCCGAACGCCAAAGATCAGCGTCCACGATAACCTCAAAAGTCTCTACTGCCGAACTGCCATCGCGTGGGAGAGTGCCCCCTTCCCTGCCCCACGTCCATGCGGACAGTCTTCTTGGGCTGCCAGCCAGGCACCAGGTCCCAACACCTGGAGCAAAGGCGGAGGCAAAATTCAGTTTTCTTCTACTGAACTGCACCTGCGGAGCTCTACCCACTATGAAAGAAGCCACTGACGCTGGTAAGTTTTTTGTTTTAGGAAATATATTTCTGTTACGGTGTGCCATTTGTTTAGCATAAGGTTGTCATGGTTAGATGAACTGAAATTCTTGGTTTCTGATCCAGTCAGTATCAGCAGGTGTCGAATGGCGAAGCCACCGATTCCACAGTGCTCAAGAGACTGAAACCTGCCCCACCCGCCGCTCCAGCAGGGCGCTTCTTGGGGCGTTTGGGGGGTCAGCTGTGTCAGAGCAAGGGGAATTGCTAAGAGTGCAGCTCTCAGGACCCGCTCTGCACCCACTGTCTCGAACCTGCAGAGGCAGGTCCCTGCAGGTGGTTCTGACCTCCAGCGAGGACAGAGACGCCTGGGCCTCCACCAGCTGGTGCTGATGGGGAGGCACGGGGAGCACCCCCTCGCTCTGTGCACGCTCGCTGACGTGCCAGCAGTGCCTCGCCGGCGTGCCAGCAGTGCCTCGCCGGCGTGGTACCATTGCCACGGTAAAACTGACCAAGCCCCGAGAGGGGAAGCCAGAGGCCAGGTGCTGGCTGCCCTGTAGGCCGTGCCTCTGCAGAGGCCGCCCTGGTTAGAGGTCTCCCTGAAAGACTGGAGACTCTGCGAAGTCCCGCTGTCCCTGAGGCTGGAAGAACCAGGAGGCACGCTCCCTGCGGGCGGGGCCAGTGCCGCGCCGGCCGCGCCTTCCCGTTCATATCCAGCTTCCCGGGACGCTCAGGCAGGCTCTGTTCCAAGGCGGCCAAGCCCCGGGAGGCCGGACCTCACAGAGAATCTCTGAGTAGCCGCTTCTCCAGGAGTCTCTTTCCCTGGATCCTCCCTGGGTTCATTGCTCTCCGTGAGTGGAAGGAGACGCCCAGGAGAGAGCCGGCAAGGGGCCTTGGCGGGCGCTCTCTGCAGGCTCCTCCAGCCACGCTCGACTACTCCCGGATGAGTTTCTAATCCCTTCAAACTATCCAGTTCCGATGACAGTTTCCTTGTGATGTTTCCATATTTATTTTGTAGGGAAAAAAAAGCCCAGGAGATCAAGGATACGCAGTTTCCTCTTTTATTCTTTCTGTTGGAAGACTCTTAAAAAGACTCTTAAAAAGACTCTTGAAAAGAACCATTATAAAAGAAAATTTCACCCTCAAAACCCCTGTGAACTCAGTCCTAAAAAGACAGCCAGTGGTCACAGGCATGAAAGGCTGAGCCAGGGCAAGTGTCCAGCTCACCGATCTCGTCTCACCAGACCTCCTGCGTGCTGTCTCCAGAGAAAGGAATCGAGTCTTCTTCTTTAATTTTTTGTTTTTTTGATACCAGGGTTTGAACCCAAGGGCTCTCAACCACTGAGCCACATCCCCAGCCCTTCAGTCCTTTTTATTTTTTATTTTGAGACAGGGTTGCTAGGGCCTCGCTAAACTGCTGAGGCTGACCTTGAACTTGCCATCCTCCTGCCTCGGCCTCCCAGGTCACCGGGGCCACAGGCGTGTGCCTCCGTCCAGCTCTAACTGCTTGTGATTGTCGTGAATCGCACACGCCTTCGGCCTTACACCTCAGCCATTTTCGGTGTCGGGCGCAGGACCTAGCGTGACATGGGACGTACGGCGCAGGACCTAGCGTGACGTGGGACGTACGGCGCAGGACCTAGCGTGACGTGGGACGTACGGCGCAGGACCTAGCGTGACGTGGGACGTATGGCGCAGGACCTAGCGTGACGTGGGACGTATGGCGCAGGACCTAGCGTGACGTGGGACGTATGGCGCAGGACCTAGCGTGACGTGAGACGTATGGTGCAGCCCCTCCGGAGCTCTGGCCACCTTGCAGAGCCGGGCCTGGTGGTCCGCGTCTCCTGCCCTCCCTCAGCAGCCGCCATTCCGCTGCCCCTCGCCGTGAGCGCTACTGGGAGACCCAGGCCGGCGATGGGCGTGTTCATGGAGGAGGCGGGCCCGCTGTGCTGGAGGCCGGAACTTCTCGCGCACAGTGCTCGCCGGCTACTCTGTGCTCTCTTGGTGGCGGCCTGGTTGCTTCGGCCGCTCGGCTGCTGTGACGACGCTGTCCCAAGCTCGGGTGCCGGTTCCCTCCAGTCCTCTGAGTCCTCTCGGGCACGTCCCCGCAGTGGACGCCCAGTCCTGTGGAGTCCTGCCGCTGCGCTCGGGGGAGCCTCCTCCGTCTCCCGTGGCTGCGGCCTCTGCTCTCCCGCCACCAGCACCAGGGCTCTGAGGTCCCCACGCCCCACGACTCGCGTCGTTTTTCTGCCTTTTTCTCTTTAAATGGTGACCATCTGTTTGGGTAGAAGGGAAGTCCGTCATGTTCTGTGTCGTTCGAGCGGATGGCTTAGGAGCTTTTATCATTGGGAAGTGGTCTATGCTGAGGTTGGCAAGGTTGGAGACAGGTTTCAGGACCCGAGGCCTTGCTTTTGTGAGTCCGGGGTGGGCTCCTGCGCTGACCTCCTGGGCTTCCTCACGGAGCATGGGCCACTCTGAACCTGTCCACTCTGCCCCAGAGCACCAGATGGCCGGCAGGGCTGTGGCTTGGGAGCTCCCGCCGTGGACTGTGCTGAGCCAGGATTCGCATCTGCGGTGCGTTCAGGGACTCAGCTCCGCAGGGTGAGATTCCTGAACGTCAGGGCTGAGAGCACCCGTTCCCCGTGGCTGAGCCGAGCACGACTCCGTAAGAGCACACCCGGAATCCTCCGCCCCTCCCTGTCTGCCGCGGTGATCACGACTTAGCCTTGGAGATCCCAGTTCCCGACGGTAAAACCAGATGGCAAAGGCGCAGCTGGGCCCTGGTCTGTGGGTCGAGCCCATGCCCTCCCCTCTGCAGAGCCAGCGCTGGGCTGGGTATGGTCACTCAGCCCACCCAGCTGAACACAGCAGGCGCGGCCTGCCCACGCCAGACCTACGTACGTCTTTCAGACGCCTCCCTCGCTGCGGGGACGTGGGCGTGAGATCTCTGGGAGTCATCTTGGATCAGGCTGATCTTGAACTGAGAGGTTGCACCTCGGTGGGTTCCTGATGCCCCACAGGCTCTGCACGGGGAACCGTGCCACCACTTCCCTTTGGAGGAAAAGGGACTCCTGCCCAGGCCCCTGCCGTTCCCGCAGGTCCCCAGAGGGCTGTGGGGTGAGGCTTGAGCAGCACCGCGGCAGCCTGGCACCAGGACGCTCCTTGAAAAGGATCGTGTTTATTTAAAGCAGGCTGGATTCCACAGGAAGTGGCCCAGAACAGTCATGCTGGACGTCCAAGTTCTCCTCTGGAACCAGGACAGTAGGGTCGTCAATGAGATTGACAGCCAGAGAGAAAAACAGGGACTTAGAAGAAGCTATTGGCCGACCTCCCAGCTGCACTCGGGTCCACGAGGGCTCCGTGGGCTTCCAGCTGGGGGCCACTTCCTGTTCCCCAGGCATCTCAGTTCTCACCAGTTTAGCTGCACAAATCCAGGGTTTCCAGACCAGCTTTGGCTGTGGCGCTTGCTATTGAAACCCATAACTATGACCTATCATATATAAAGTATGAGCTGGGGAAGAAAAAGAGAGAAGTGCTCTGGGAAGGCCAGACAATTGGAAACATTCACTCTCGGCAGGCAAAATCACTGAACAGAGAGGGACGTATTCAGTGCTCTGCCCGCATTCCTGTTTTATGTCCAAGAAACCAAGGCCAGGTGTCAAGGTGATGCTCATGAGGTGCTGGCGTGAGCTGACTCCCACTGGGAACCTGGGCACCCGCGCCTTCCCTTGGCCTTGCATTCAAACACTGGCCAGTCAGTGCAGATTCAGTGGCTCTAAGTCACACTGAGTACGCGGGAGGAATGCACCTCCACCGGCCCTTCACCGCTGCCTCAGCTCGCCGTCTCCACCCTCAGTCATTCTGGATTAGGGGCAGGTCTTGCATCCTTCTTGGTCTGCACTGCTGCAGGCATAGCCCGAAGACAGATATCCAAAGCCCCGCAGGTCCGATTGTGAGGGTGCAGAAAGACAGTTGCCCCTGGCTCACATGTGGATCAAGAGAGAAAGGAAACCGAGGAAGGAATTTACATCAAAGCAAGCTGAGCAGTGTCAGAAGAGCCCCCTGCGCAGGCTTGCAGGGAGAGCCTCTCTGTGGACAGACTCAGCAGGCATCCTTTGAAGTGCGCCTGTTTATTCTGCAGGATTTTTCCACGGGCCTCTTGAAACAGAATGATAGTGAACTTCTTCCCCTCAAGCAAATAAAGACAAGCAACAGAGCTTCTCAAATCAAACATCAGTGTGTCTCTGGTCTGCACAGAGGATACGGAACTTGTCCCCTAAGGGACGGCACGGGAGTGGCAAGGTCTGCCTGTTCCCATCACTGCTTGCCTTCCGGAGCAAATGTGCACAAGCAGACCCAAATGTGGCCGAAGTGGGGGAAAGGGATGTTGTGGGATTCCAAAAATCCCTGCTACAGATGCCTCCCTCCATGAGCATAGCGCTGCTGCCCGCATCCACAGGTCGTTTAATTCCTCCCCTCCGAGCGGTGCTGCCCTGAGCACAGCCCTGGGCAATGTGAGGAAGGTCCCATCCCTAACCTGTGGGTTCAAAGCCTCACCTCTCCCGCTCAGGTGCGGCCTGTGAGCTCCGGATCCAGGCAGGAAGGCCTCTGCTGGAAGCTCCCTGTCAAAATCCAGCCTCGGTGCTGGGAGGCACCCCGGCCCCCCGGGAGTCATGAGCAGGTACTTCAGTGGACAGCCTCAGTGGACTCCAGCCCCCAGCAGCCCCGTGGGTACACCACACCCGATGTCCATCTCCGGGGGACCTTTGGATGACTAAAGCCCAACCGACGCGTGCCAGCCTCTCCTGGAGACCACAGCAAGGCCTGCCACTGAACCAGGCAACCACAGCGTCAGGTCTCAGTGTCGTTGTGAGCCACCACGTCCTGAAGAGGTGACTGGGACAGATGTGGTCGAGCATGATGTGGAGACCCGGGTAGTGTGGATCCTGGCTCCGCCCTTTATGTCCTTGTAAATGTAGACCTCCCACCTTTCCCTGTCACTCAGCCCCTCTTGTTCACCTCTGCAGTGGGAATAGTGACATTACCCGTCTCAAGGGTGGCTCTTAGGGCCACACGTGACGAGGGCAGACAGAATGTAACCTAGAGAAGACCCCAGCACCACCACGAAGCCATCTTCGTCAGCATGTCATCATCACCAACATTACTGCCCCAGCAGACGTTCTTTCCTGCCGACCTGTGGGAGCGAGAGCCCTTGGACTTGGCCATAATTAACAAAGCCGGTACATAAACAGGAAGATGGATGTCCACTTTGCATGGTGCTAGGACAGTGTTTTGCACACAAGTGCTTGGTGATTGGCTATCTTGATAATACCACCCTTCTCCTGATGGTCAGTGCCCTGGGGTGAACTACACCAGCCCTACCAACTAATCAAGTTTTCGAGATGCATCCTGGGCCCTTTGTTGTCTCTAAAACTCCCAGAAGTGACCGTTTCATTCTTCCACAGACGTGCATTCACTCAACATTGGACAAGGTGAATGTAGTGTGGACAGTATGGCGCACCTCATGACACACACCAGAGGTTGGCGGGGAACGGCAGAAATGAAGGTAGGGTAGGAGAGTCTAGAGAAGCCAAGAGCAAGACATGGCTGTGGCTGCCTACTCCAGAATGATCTAACAGGGCCTGGGTTGGAGGTAACAGACATCGTCCCGGCCAAGTTCAGACCTGCGGAAGGCTGGGAGGACCCTGTGATGGCTCTGTGGTGGTCATGGGATCTTACTGTGAGGTACAGTCTCCGTGTCTGCCAGAGTCACGTTTGTAATGACCCTGCTGCGTGGGGGAAGGTTGGGGTGGTGACCCCTACAGAAGCAGCCCCCCGTGCTCACGACCTAAACTAGGGCAAGGCATGGCTCCTTGCAAAACTGGGAGCAGACGGCATGTCCTGGACAGAAAGCTGACTGTGTGCCGCCTGGGGAGAAAGAAGCAGGGCTGCCCACACAGATGGTCTACCTGAGGACTTTTGGGAAACAATAAACAAAGCTTTGAAGCAGGGGAGTGGCAGGGTCCGAATGCTGTTGGCTTGCTTCCTAATGGCTCTGTGTGTAGAAGCCCGGAGAGGCGTGCCTGATGGAGGAAAGGGCTGAGGCCGGGAGGGGAGAGAAGAGCCTGCATAGAGTGGTGGTGTGGGTGGAGCCAGGCTCCTCAGGACCCTCGGCTCACCATTGCTCTTCCTTCACATGTTCCCAAAGCCTCCTCTTGGACCCCATGCTACTCTGAGAAAGCAGGACCAATCCCAATCCCATCTGCTTCACTCAGCTTTGCATCGCCGTGAACAAAAGACCCGAGAGGAAGAACTGAGAGGGTGAAAGTTCATTTTGTCTCCTGGTTTTAGAGGTTCAGTCCATAGTCTGCAGACTCCATAGCTCTGGGTCCAAGGTGAGGCAGAACATCATGGTGGAAGGGTGCGGTGGAAGATAGCAGCTCTGGAAACAGCAACCAGGAAGTAGAGAGGTCCACTCATCAGGGACAAACTACAAACCCCGAAGATACACCCCAGGGACCTCCTCCCTCCAGCCACATCCCACCTGCCTGCAGTTAGCACCCCGTGGTATGGATTAATCCACCAATGCGGGCACATCACCTAATCCCCTAACCCCTGAGAATTCTGGCGCTGTCTCTCATGAGCTTCTGGGGTGCCTGCTAGGAAAGTAGGAAGCACGCTCTTCGCCACCACTGGCTTGATGTTCAGTACGTGGCCCTGTGAGAGACTTTAGGGACCTGATCTTGACTCAGAACTTGGCTCGGCAACTACTAGCTGACTTGGACCTTGATACCGTGTCCTGGGCGGTGTCCTCCTCTGCAGAATGGGCACAGGGTAATGTCTACCTCGTGGGGCGGCTGTGGGCAGACCCAGGGAGGGTGTGCGGTCTCAGCACAAGCAGTGCTCCACAGCACTTGCTCTCCCGCACCTCGAGTGCACACCGCGTGGAGCTGACCCAGCGCTCCAGGATGCACACGGCAGGCATAGATGGCCCACGGGGAAATGGGTGCCAGGAGCGAACGCCCCTCCAGGAAAGGGTGTTGTTTCTGAGTAGGCCCAAGCAGGGCAGTAGAGATGCCGGGATGTCACTGGAGACGCAAGACAGCGTGAGGACACAAAGGTAGTTTCCTGCAAAGGCTGGTTCAAGTGGTGGCTTAGAAAAATCCCCATTTTTAATCTAAAAATTCCTTTGAATGTTTTTGGTGAATTCTTCTCCTCTTCCTCTTCCTCCTCCTTCCTTTTTTTTTTTTTTTTTTTTGGTGGGAGAAAGAAAACTATAAAATTTATAACATGACTATCTTCATTTAGTGGCCACCATGCAAAACAGACGTTTGAAGCAGGGCCATGTGCCTGGAGGGGTCCCTGAGCGGGTGGGATTTTGCAACATCTCTGGGGGCGAAGCCTTGAAGGCCCGTCTCCTGCAGAGGAGGTTTGACACACACTGACTGCGGCCTGGGAGCCGGTCTCTCTCCTGCAACCTCTCTTGGCTTCGTCTTTGTGCAGGCTAAGAGCTTCACATCCCTGAGATGAAATCATAGAAATCATCCAAGAGGTGTTTCTCCTGACTCCCATCGAGCAGCCAGGGCCTTAAAATGTCTTTGAGATCCATGCCGAGTTCTCATACTAAACAACTTTTATTTTAAGGGTCAAACTGATATGAATAACAAATATCTGGGGCGGTGTTTTCCATAGAAACTTTTCTATGCCATTTTTAAAGACTATTTATTAACACATTGAAATCATCTTGACATATCTGGAGAATAGTTGACTTAACCAAATTGGAATTCTCAGTACAGGGAATTTTTGCTTTCTGATTTTGCTTAAGGTTTGGTGCTTGCTTGCTCTTTCTTTCTGTCTGTCTTTTGACCACATACCGCAAACTAAGATTCTTGGATTTATATTTTAAATTTATAACATAACTATCTTCATTTAACCATTAGAAATATAAATAGAATTTAAATTTTCAAGCAGAACAGAGGTGATATTGATAAAGCCCATTTGTTTTCTGGTTGTAGAGATACAGGAATGAGTAAGGACGTGATCTCTCCAGTGAACCACAGATAGTTGATGGACGCGTAAGGCTGGAGGATTCCCACTTGCCAGGGTTCTCCTGGTCACTGGCAACCGGAAATCCAATTCCAGTTGGCTGCCTTTGCTTAAGTGGTGGGAGGGAATTGCTGGCTCATGCACAGGCAGAGGTCAGAGGGGAAAGTCATTAGGTGAAGAAAGGCCAGAAGCCAGCAGCCGCGCGTAACCGCAGGTTCACGAAGCCAGCCTCACAGTGACGCCCACGCTCACATCCCCTCCAATGCGAGGGCCTCCGCCCCACCGTTGCGGGGGCCCCAGACCTCCCAGGGTGTAAGTGGGTGTAAGTGCCCCAGGGAGAGCCCCTCTGTCCACGAGGGTGGGGTCAGCCAGGTCCAGGCTGGCGGACTGGGTGTAGGTCGGGCGTTCTGCACCAGGACTTCCCACGCGTCCCAGGAAGGACCTTTGCACGGTCGTCTCCAAAACACCCAACCTACCTGGACCACGACTTTCCTGAAATACAGTCAAAACGAGTCAGCGTGAAAACAAAAAGAAAGCCTAGGAAATACAGGCCCGGCTTCCTCATTGTCAGACCTCAGAGGCTTGAATCACTGTCCGATCGCTGTGAAGTGTCCTGAGCGCCCCTGTTCTGTCTTGCTGCAGCCCAGCAACTTCGAGTGCTGCTTTGAGAAGCAGGCCTCACGCCAGGCTCGGCCAGGTCTAGGCCGCCTCTGGATGGACCGAAGCTTCATGGGGCACCGCCACGCCCCTCATTCACTATTGTCTGTGCTGCGTGGGGAGCGGGCCGAGGCAGGACAGAGAGCCTGTGAACTTGGCTGAAACACCTGCTCTCTGGCCCGAGCGGAAGGAAGAGTTTGCTGCTCCCGCTCTGAGCGGTCCCTGGAAGGCTGTGACGTGTGCTTGGTCAAGGCAGCGGCACAGCCCACCCCAGGAGCGCAGCAGGGGAGCAGGAAAGGGGTGCTGCTCTACAGGAAGCTGGGACTCGGGCGCCAGGGAAGGCAAAGGCAGGTCTAGGAGGCCGAGAATCGGACGCAGAACGCTACTGACTCCTGGCACACAACGAAGATCTTTTAATTTTCTCTTTTCCTGACTCTACTTAAAACTGAATTGCTACATAAAATGAATGCTGCCAAGTCAAAGCACGCCTTAAGTGACTTCGGGCCTCAGCCGAGGCTTGATAGAACTCATCGCTTCAAACCCTCTAGAGGCCTGGGGTGTGGCTCAGTGGTCAGTGTTTGCCCTGGGTCCGTCGCCAGGACCACAGATGAAGTCAAACCCTTTGAGGGATGAGGAGGTGTGAACTGCGCAGAGGAACTCATGAACAATGTTACGTGTTTAAAACAAGGGAATTGGTAAGAATAGTGTGTAAAATCATCCTCCTTAGAATACAGTCCTTTAACCCTGCCTTCCACAAGTGGAGATGAAGCTGCTCAGGTATTTAATTTACTTAGCAAACGTCTCATAAATACACACCACAGATATCTAAGCAGAGTGCAAAGTAAACCAGGAGCCAGTGGGTTGACGAGGCCCTTCAAGAAATCTAGAAGGACAGAAAGTGCAACTCAGTGCAGTTAAGTGCAGCACCCGGAGTTGTCAGTTATCAGTGGGTGGTACTCCAATAAAGGCAGAAAGGAGAGCAATGGAGATCAGTGCAGATCTGCAGGGCCTCCTTCAGCAAGCAGGAGATCCAGGTCCAGGTGGTGTTGAAGCCACGCTCTGCAAGAGGAGGAGCAGCCAGCTCAGGAAGTGCCCCAGGGACACAGCCAGGGTGGAGGGTCCTGTGGACACAGTTAGCATAGAGGGTCCTGTGGACACAGCCATGGTGGAGGGTCCTGTGGACACAGCATAGAGGGTCCTGTGGACACAGCCAGGGTGGAGGGTCCTGTGGACACAGGGTGGAGGGCCCTGTGGACACAGTTAGCATAGAAGGTCTTGTGGACACAGCCAGGGTGGAGGGTCCATGGACATAGCTGGAGTGGAGGGTCCCATGGACACAGCCAGAGTGGAGGGTCCCATGGGTACAGCCAGGGTGGAGGGTCCCATGGACACAGCCAGGGTGGAGGGTCCCATGGACACAGCCAGAGTGGAGGGTCCCATGGGTACAGCCAGGGTGGAGGGTCCCATGGACACAGCCAGAGTGGAGGGTCCCATGGACACAACCAGGGTGGAGGGTCCCATGGGTACAGCCAGGGTGGAGGGTCCCGTGGACCCAGTCAGTGTAGAGGGTCCCATGGACACAGAGTAGAGGAATACCATGGATACAGCACGGAGGTGTCCCATGGATGGACAGAGGGAGAATAGTCCTTCCAGGTCCCTCTGGCAGGGAAATCTTGATCTGTTCTTGGAGAGAAACCCAGTGCAGTTGGAGGGCGGAAGCTGAGGAGCGATGCTCAGAGCCCTTCTCAGGGCCAGCTCCCCGGGCAGGGCCAGCAGCTCAGTCTTCCCTGACTGGAGGCTGGAGGCCAGTGGACGCGTGGCTGGACTGCTTCTCAGTGTCCTGCCACTGCCGCGAGGTGGACAGGAAACACGTGGTGCTCCGTCTGACTGAAATGAGGAGCTGCCCTGAGAAGTCGAGTGGAGTGAGTGGCCTGGTCCTCCCGGCCAGTTAGTGATCCCAGTGGACCAGGGCCACCCTCTTCACTGTGTTGGGGAAGACGAATTCATGCCCTCTCATGTGCTTTAGAGGACACAGAGCGGAACAAAGATGTCGCCCGACGGAGTGCTGGTGTGTGGAGCCTGGGCTGCTCTGGCCAGCGTTCTGTGCTGGACGCCCGTCCCTCCTCGCTCAGAGCGTTACGGGTGCTAAACTCTGAGTAACTGCCCAGAAGCCGCGTGTCCCTGGAAGCACGGATGGACGCAGACAGTCACACCAGTGATCACAGACACGCTTTCCCAGTGTCCCTGCACATGTGCCTCCCTGGCCACCTGCCACCTGATGCCCCACAGCCCACCCGCCCACTGAGCTGGGCCACTGTCGAGAAAAGATGGATGCATTCCTCTTCTTTTCTTTAAACTTTGTATTTGTTCTCATTAGTCATAATGACAGTGGAATGCATTTGTGAATTCTGATCATCACACATACGTGGAATACCATCTCGTTTTTCTGATTGTACATATTGTAGAATCGCTTCTTATGTCAACAAAAGAAAGACTTAGAATATCTGGATTTTAGTTTAAGAGATATAAAATATGTGGATGAGAAGTGGGAGGCATTGAGAGAGAGCCCTCTGAGTCCGCTGGTCTTGGAGTCCAGCGCCCGAGTCTGTCCCATCTCGTCCTCAGCAGTCAGCACAGCGAGGGAGAAGCAATGGCTCGCCTTCCCAGAGGAGGACAGGTCCGCGGGTGTGTTAGTCCCCTTCCTGCACTGGGACGAAACCGCCTCGACGACCAGCTTTCCAGGAGGAAGGGTGTCCTGTGGCCCCAGGTCCAGAGGCCTCAGCCCCTGGTGGCTGGGCCTGCGGCAGCCCGTCTGAGAAGAGCACAGAGCAGAGGGAGTGTTCACCTCTCGCTGGCTGCAGAGCAGAGAGGCAGCTGGAGACCACGTCCCGTAACCCGCCAGGGGCCTCAGACCTCCCGCCGGGCCCACCTCTCCAAGTTCCACCACCGTCCAATGACCCAGGCTGGGTCACACGTGGGCCTTTGTGGCACATTCCAGACCCAACCTACAGCAATAAGAAAATGCCAAGGAAGGTCCCAGCGGTGACCCTGCAGGGATCAGGGGAGGAGGGACTCCTGAGAGGGAGAGCCAAACGGGGTGAAGGGCAGGAGCTCAGGCGCGGCTCCAGACAGCTGATGGATCCAGACGAGGTGGGAAAGGCCGTGCTGTGTGTGATCTCTGGCTTCACATGCCCCTGTCTCAGGACAAAGTCCAATGCCATTATCGTGCCCACAAAGTCCCTGGTGACTCCTGTCTTTGCTGCAGCTTCCTCTGGTGCCCCGGCACATGGGAAGGCAGGCCCCTGCCTCTGGGCTCCTCCCTGTGTGCACTGACCGACTCATCTGCCCATCACTCTCCCGTGCTGCTGCCTCTGCAATAGGACCTGTTGCATTAAGCCCTGGTTGTCAACTTGACCTTCATCAGCACTAGACTCTGAGCAACCCCAGGGGAGACTGGAGAGAGCTTTGGCCCTCACTGTGTCCCAGCGCTCACAGTGCAGAAAGTGGAAAACCCAGGAGTGAGTGTTGCGGCCAGAGGGCCCACCCTGAGCTGCAGGACGCCCAGTCTCGCCAGCCAGTCTTCCGAGGAATGGCTGCTTGCTGCTGGGACAGCGTCCCCTGCCACCCTCCGGGTACAAGCTCCCATTTCCCAGCCGTCCATCTGAGGCCAGAGCCTGCACTATCTGTGCCCCCAGCTATCCACACAGTATGACTAAATCCTACATTGCATCTAAAACGTAGGATCTGCACACTTCTCAGGATGAAGAATCTGAGACTTAAAAAAGCTGAATTCGTCAAACAAGTGACACATTAATTAACAGCAGAGCACAGACTCACACTGGGGAATTGGATTCCGCATGCAATGTTCTTCCTGCTACCATTTTGCATAGTAAAGGAAAAAGTGAACACAACAGAAATAAAAATGCAGCAAGCTGGCAGATTTACTGGGCTGTACAGAAGACGACAGGGAAGAAATAGACACCTTATTATTCTTCTGTGGCTTTCAGGTAAATGTAGGTTGGAAATCTGCCCCCTGGTGTAAACCAGCTCATTCCAATCCTGAAGATTTTATACCTTTTGATTTTGGTCCACTCTTGCTTATTTGGAAGAACAAGGAGAAGGTCAGATATCCATTGTATTGATTTTCCAGGGTGTACATTAGGAAATTCAAATGCAAATGTGTCTCTCCACCGTGTGAGCTGTTTCCTTGTCCCTGAAAGGGGAAGAAGCTCATTAGATCCTTTGCAAGCACATTCCATTTGCTTTGTACATTCAAGATTACACCACTGCTGTTTTTAAATAAACATATAGTATAAATACCCGAGTGGCAATAAATATGGAAATAAGGTTCAGCCTCTTCCTATGATAAATTTAAACACGAAGTAATAGGTCTGAAAACAAATGTGGAAATAATACTATTAGCGAATACAGTTGTCATAGTGGTATTAACTTAATTATCTTCATAGCTCTGTAGGCTTCCAATCATATTTCTACCAGCAGACAAGTTGAAATAACTCCTTCTAGACCCCGTTTGGAAACACACATTGGAAAAGCTACCATTCTTCTTATATCCAAACAATAAAACCCGAATCTAATTGAACAGAGGCAATTAGGTGTGAGCTGGAGAAATAGTATGAGTTTTTCACGCTGTAAAATGATACTAAGGAATTTCTTGCTCTAAAAAATGCAAATATTGAGTGATTTGGCTAAGAAATCCCACATAGGTTTAAAATGTTAAAAATATTAAATAAAGATCAGTGGTCACAGGGCAGTGACCGGTTAGCGTTTGCCTGTGGCCTTTGTGAACACCAGCAGTAAACTCGACCTACAGAGACGACCGTCCTTTAACAGCTCTCTACACCATTCATTCACCTATTCGCCTGAAGAACCAGGTGTGTGCTGAGTGACACCTGTATTTGGGGACCCTGTTGCGGAGACTGTTCCAGGCAGGCCCTCCTCCCTGCACCCAGGTGAGGCGCGTGGCAGGTCCTCTTCTCAGGCCTCCATGTTCCAGCTGGTTCTCAGCCTGGGAGGGGACCTGGGGCTTCCTCTGTTTGATGAAGGAGGACCCTGGGGTGCCCGGCGGGATGGGCGTCCCTTAGGCCGGGCCTCGCTGACCAGGGCTGTGTCCCTGCAGCTCCCTGCTGGCGCTCCTCATGGCACAGAGGAGCCCGGCCCCACGTCCACGGCCGCGACACGCTCCCTTCTGCCCCTTCTGCTCTCGGGGCAACCGAGGTGCTGCCGAGCCACTTGCTCCTTGCAAACATGACTCGGTGGCTTTTAAGGTGACGAGCGAATCTGTATGAATGACACTGGCCCAGGAACGCAGCTCCGCAACAGCGGCTACTGCTCAGGCTACCCCGCCTTCTCCCACCAAGCCGAGGGCTGCCCCGCTTCACCTGATCTGAACTGACCTGTCCTGGCTGTGAAGTGAAAGGCGGAGGTGGCGGCCACCTCCGACCTCACTGCCCGTCTCCATCTTGCTCTTCTCTGCTGCGCGGGCTCCACCCTAAGCCAGCCGGAACACACAAGGAGGTAAGATAAGGCACTGGGGCTGCTCCCACACGGCCCCCTGCACTCTTTCCTGGCCAAGCCTCCTGGACTGGGCACGCGCTGCCCTTGGGACCAGCGCCCCGTGAGGGTGACGAAGTGCAGCAGCCCAGGGAGCTTCAGATGGGCCGGCAGCGCCGGGCCTGGATTCCCGGGCGCACGGGACGTTCACTGGGGTCGTCCAAGCAGACAGCTGATCCCTGCTCCCAGGACGGCGTGGCTGCCTGCCTCGTGGCCGTGACACGCTCTCCTGCGGCACCTCCGAAACCCATCTCCCTCGGAAGGCAGAGCCTCCAAGGCCACGGGCCCCTTCAGGCAATCCCGAGGCCGCCCGGGCCATCTCCCAAATGGAATTGGGACTGAGTCTAGCTTTTTTTTTATTTATCGGTCGTCACTGATAAAACGTGATTGCTTGATATTTTTCCTGGATGCTCAGTGACTGGAAGCTGTCTTCCAAATCCTGCAACTAACTGTCTTGGACCTGCCAGACGGTGGCTTCTGAGTCTGCGGCTCTCGGTCACGGAGACACGGGGCTGCCTGCGGGCGGGGCCGGGAGCCACCCTCTGTGAACACGCGCTCAGGCCCCGCCGGGAAGATGTGCCTTCCTCCCACACTTCCTTCCGGCCCTTTCCCCTGAAGGCATCTAGTTCTGATCTAAGTAAAAGTGGTCTTGGGTGGAAGCATCAGGAGATCATGCAGCTCCTAAGGACAGCACAGGTTTTCTCTCTCTGCCTCTTAGAAGAGGCCATAAAAAATATCAAGAGAGCGCAGAAAGGCGGTGCCGTGTTCGGTGTGGGGGTCACACTGTGATGGCAAGATTGAGACTGTGATGACAGAGGTAGGACCAGCAAGGACGGGGAGCGGAGTGTCGGGTCAGCTCTGCACTGCTGTGACCAAGGCCCGACAGGGACGGTTTTAGAGGAGGGGTTTATTTGGGGGCTCGTGGTTTCCAGGGTCTTGGTCCACGGACAGCAGGCTCCGTTCCTCAGGGCTCCGGGTGAGCAGGACATCCTGGCGGAAGGGCGAGGCTGAAGGAAGCAGCTCACGTGGTGATCGGGACGCAGAGAGACTCACTCCCCAGGTACAAGGATACACCCCAAAGCCACTCCCAGTGACCCACCCCCTCCAGTCACACCCTGCCTGCCTACAGTTACCACCCAGTCCTACTTTTGGGTTAAGGCTCTCATAAGCCAATCATTTCCCCTCTGAACTTTCTTTCTTTAATTTTTATTTTTTTTAAACTTCATTTAATTGAATTAGTTGTACATGATAGTAGAATGCATTATTTATGCATATTGATAGATCATACATAAATGGAGTGTAATCTCTTATTTTTCTGGTTATGCATATTGTGATCCTTCACATGGGTCATGCAGTCATAAAAGTACTTGAGGTAATCGCGTCTAATTTCACCCTACTCTCCTTCCCACCCCCATGCTCCTTCACTCCCTTCTACCTAATCTAAAGTAACTCTATCTTCCCTATCCCCCCACCCTTATTGTGAATAAGCTTCTGCATATCAGAGAAAACATTCGGCACTTGGTTTTGGGGGTTTGGTTTATTTCACTTAGCATGATATTCTCTAGTTCCATCCATTTACCAGCAAATGCCAGAATTTATTCTTCTTTAAGGCTGAGTAATATTCCATTGTGTGTGTGTGTGTGTGTGTGTGTGTGTGTGTGTGTATATATATATATATATATATATATATATATATATGCCACATTTTCTTCATCCATTCATCTGTTAAAGGACACCTAGGTTGATTCCATAGTTTAGCTATTGTGAATTGAGCTGCTATAAACATTAATGTGGCTGCGTAACTGTAGTATGCTGATTTTAAGTCCTTTGGTATAAACCAAGGAGTGGGATAGCTGGGTCATATGGTGGTTTCATTCCAAGTTTTCTGAGGAATCTCCGTACTGCTTTCCATAGTGGTTGCACCAATGTGCATTCCCACCAGCAGAGTATGAGTGCACCTTTTCCCCACATCCTCACCAACACCTGTTGTTGCTTGTATTCTTGATAATTGCTATTCTTATTGGAGCAAGATGAAATCTTAGAGTAGTTTGATTTACATTTCTCTAATTGCTGGTGATGTTGAACTTTTTTTCACATGTTTTGATCAATTGTATTTCTTCTTCTGTGAAGTGTCCGTTCGGTTCCTTAGCCCATTTATTGTTTGGTTTTTTGAGTTATTTGTATATCCTAGAGATTAATGCTTTATCTGAGGTGCATGTGTTAAAGATTTTCTCCCCGTCTGTAGGCTCTCTCTTCACGTATTGATTGATTCCTTTGCTGAAAAGAAGCTTTTTAGTTTGAGTCCATCCCATTTACCTGTTCTTGATTAACTTCTTGTGCCTTGGGGGTCTTGTTAGGAAGTCAGGTCCTCAGCCAGCATGGTGAGGGTGTGGGCCTGCTTTTTCTCCTAGGGTCTCTGGTCTCGTGCCTAAAGTCTTGCATCGCCTCACACATGAGCTTTTGGAGAACACCTCGCGTCTAAACCATAGCACGGAGTAAAGAGATGGCGTCTCTCTCAGTTTCCCTCCATCCTCTGGCGTGTTAAGGAGGAAGTCTCCGTACTTAACACTCCCTGAAATTCGTTCTTTAATTTTTTGCAACAAGCCAAGAACTCTACCTTAAGAGGATGAGAGTATCTAACTAGAGTTGGTTAAAAATTTTCTTGGTACTTGTTTTTAGATTGACTATAAAGCAAATCATACGTTTTCCACTTAGAGTAGGAAACAAAGCTTCCTCCTCACACAGACACTGAGCTAAAGGATCTCCCGGTGACGCCGTGCTTGAGCGCTGGTGGAGCCTTACGCAGGTTCTCTTGCCCTGGCTCCTCGCTGATAAACCAGAGGCCACAGCTGCTGCTGGGACGTGGAAACCTGCAGGAGCCCAGCAGCCTGCGTGCAGGGCGAGGCAAGAGCTGGGCGACTCCTCAGGAGACCCGCCCCAAGGGTTCGTCCAGCGAGGACAGGGCTCCTGCCCACACCCAGCCCCGCTGAGGCGGCACTGCAAATGCAGATCCGGCCCAGGAGGGGACGTGGGGCTGAGAGGGAGCTGTCCTGCCCTGGGTCCTGTCGCCTCTTGGATTTGCCACCGCAGTTGCACTTGTGCAGAGCCTGGTCAATTAGGAAACCGTGACCGATTCCTAGTCCCTAAAATGTGCCCAGTCCTACTACCCCACCCGCTCACACACGCCCGCGCCTGTCCTGGAAATGCCAGCCACTAACCCTGCTGGAGCTCAGACCCGGCTCACACCCCGGGCTGTGGCAAGCTGTGGCCGCAAGGTCACCCAGCTCTGCCTGCGACCTTCAGATCCCTGTGCATCCTCGCACTTTTCCCAGGCGACCCTAACCCTCCCAGGACCCCTGGAGAAGGTTTGCTCTGGCCGACTACTAGCTGTGTGAGCCTGGGCCAGGTCCGGACCCTTCCCTGGCTTTACTTTCTCCTCTCTAACGTGGGTATGACGCGCCTTCCTTCCAGGACTGTTGTGGGGTTAAATCATGGCCCCAAAGCAAGGTGCTCAGCACTCCTGGCCCACAGCAAGTCTCCCCCCGTGATGATTTCAAAGTAGCTTTCACTTTATAATCCCACAGACCTTGCTGATTGCAATTAAATCCCTTATCAAGCTGAGAGCTCTTTCAGGGCATGCCCTGAAATTGATCAAGTTGCCCTTGGCCCCCGCGTGGTACCAGGAGTGTCCGTGGTGTTCAACGGCACTACGTGTCAGATGCGACCAGCCAATGGCGGATTACTGATGGCTGTGATTGCCTGTACGTGGTCATAGCAGCGGAGGTTTCCGGGCCTTGCTGTGTACCAGGCATTGCTCTGGGGCCTTATGTGTACCCGTCTCTTCACTTCCTCGGGGCTTCAAGCCAGGACCTTACTCCGTCTTAGAGATGAGGAGGCTGAGGCAGGAAGCAGGCAATGCTTTGCCGAGATCCTACAGCAGAAGCAGGACCTGAAGTCAAGGAGTTGAATCCGACGCTGCACGGGCAACAGCTAGGCTTTAAGGATCTGCTACTCGAGATAGTCATACGAGAGGCCCGTGTGTGGGTGCTGTGGCAGGCTGCTCTCAGTTCCAGGTGAGAAGCTCCAAATAGAGCTCGCCAAGCAGGCCACAGTTGCCTCCAAATCACGGAGTAATCCTGCTAACGTGGACTCCGTCGTTGGCACTAAACGGTGGTGGAAGAGGAAGTTCACTGGCTTCCCCCAGAGAAGTCCAGGTGTCCGCTGAGCCTCAGGTACTTGTGGACTCAGTCCAGCAGAGCCCAAGGGTCATCTTGAGAGGCCTCTGTGTGGCTGTGCCTCCTGGGGTTTGCCTTGACTCCCGAGCAGGACCCTGGGAACAGGACCCTGGATGCTCGGTCACAGCTAACCAGCTCGGGGCGTACAAGAGAGCTCCCGGAACAGCAGGCCCCAGAACTAACCTGCCTGGGCTCACGCACTGTAGCCCCTCAGTGAGCCAAGGCAGCGCACCATGCAGAGAGGCTGGGCCCGGTCACAGGGCCAGAGAGGGACGCGTCCCCAGAGGTCGACCAGCTGCCCTGCGGGGAGAAGAGATCATTGCTGGATGGGCCAAAATGGCGCACGAGCACAAAGCTGTCAGATTGATCTTCGTAGGTCCGTAAAGCCCTTGGGTCTTTACGAGGGGCCACTTCAGCAGTTAATGTGCGCGATGGGACTGAATTTCATTTTAGAGACCCGTACTTGTCCCGCTCCCAGGTACAGCGAGCCAACACAGGGGTGTGTGTGCGCCCAGCGTCGAGCTTCCTGATCCGCAGCGGAGGAAGGGCTGCCTGGAGTCTGCTGCTCATCTGTGGAAATCCCACCAGTGTGAGGACACGGGAGGCAGGGGTGCCATCACAGGTGAGGCCCCAAGGGGCCACCTTGTCTCCCTCCTCCATGGGAGTCGTGGCCGAGGAGCCAAGAAGGCGCCCGGTGGAGGCTGCTGCAGAGCCTCCACCCCCGACTCCCGGCCTCCAGGACTAGGGAATGGCACCTGCTGCTTGCCAGCCCTGCCGCTCCTGGCTCTGTCTCAGCTTCTGAATGGACTGAGCGTCCACCCCGGCTGTGGATCGGGCCTGGATCAGTCCTGCGCCTGCTCGGATGCAGTTCAGATGCGTCCACTTATGGGCAGTGGCTGCCTCCAGTCCTCTGGGCAGCTATGGAAAGTGAAGCCATGGCTTTCGAACAACAGAAATTACTCCTCACAGCTCTGAAGGCTGGGGCCGACCAGAGGCCAGGCAGCACGGCCAGGGCTTCTTACTGTCCTCGCCCCAGGGAAAGCTCTGGGGTCCCCTGTATAAGGGCACTAGAGCCACTCATGGGGACTCTGCTCCCATGACAGAGAACTTCCCAGAGGCCACTCCCAGGTCCCAAACTGCAGGTCGGGATCAGCCTAGGAATTTTGGAGCGGGGATGCGAACATTCCGGCTGGAAGATGGACTCACGTACTGAATATGGCCTTCCTTTCTGAATCGAGCGCGTCATGAATTGGATCCAACACAGGACGCATTTTGGTATATTCCTTCTTGTGGAGAGAGGATCTCGAGACCCAACAGAACCCTGTGATATCAACCGCTGGCCTTACGTCTTTACTGGAGAAGAGTCGTCATCTCAGAAAATGAAGATGGCTTCGCAGCTTGGCACTTGGGCTGGAGCCACTTGAAAGCCCAGAGCGAAAGGGAAAAGGAAGCTTCCCAAGACCTGTCTTCTCTCCAAACCACGCCAGCGCACGGGGCTCGTCACACTCCTCGTGGCGCTGCAGGCGGTAGGCAGTGGACGGCAGCCGGCCGCTGGCCGGTCAGAGATGGCTGTAGACCCAGCAGGGCCCATCGGCGGCCTGCCCTTGAGCCGCTACCCACTTCCCTCTGGTGGGTGACGTGCAGTCCTCTCCCAAACGACAGCAGACCTCAGGAAACGCTCCACCCGAGAGCAACTTCTGCACACTGTCTCCTGCCAGGATCCCGCCGGAGACGTCCGGACGACTCTTAATGGCTCCGTAACATCAAATCCCGCTTCTCGAGACCATGACAGTGAGCCTCACTCCGCTGTGAGCAGATGTGGGTTGTGATTAAGAAAGCCCGCACCACCTCGGACACTCAGGCCTGCCGGGAAGGCCAGCTTTGCATACAGCTGTGCCAGCTCTGAACCCGCGGCACCTGGCGCGTCCTGAAGGACGGCGCGCTTGCTCATGCCAAGTGGAGACACGCACATAATGAGGACAGACAGCCACGCTGGGTCGTAATCAGTCAGCCGGATGTCTGAATTTTAATGCAAAAGTCCTTCTTCAGGCGTTGTGAATTTTCAGTGCCAAATGGGTAGAAAATGGCAGTGATTTGGCCTTGGTGCTGCGGAGCACCTGGATTCATTCGGTCGCGCAGCAGGCCCACAAATGTTTATTGAGTGCTTTGGTGTCGACGGGATTCTCTTAAGCAACAAATAATAGGACGCCAGGCTGCAGTAGCCCGAGCAGTGGCCACCGAGGTACCAGAAGCCCAGAGGCGCTGGTGATGGACACGGGCTGTCGACGTCCACCTTTCCTTTATGGTGGCTCTGGTCGTCACGGCTACCACACACACTCAATAGGCACACTTGACACCAGAAGCAGGAGAGCCAAGGACCAGGCTACCAGCAACTGCCCAGTCATCAGGAAATCAAAACCGTTCCCAGAGCACCTCCCCAGATCTGGTGGCCTGAACTCGACCGTGGGTCCAACCCCAGCTCTGAGGAAGGCACTTCCAGGTCCAGCTTCCGGAGGGGAAGCAGGATGGAAGACGGGTACCACCTGGCGGTTCTGGGCTCAGTCTGTGTCGGGCACCCTCCTGGTACTCAAGCACCCCACCGCAAGAGCGCCAGCCTCACGGAGGGTACAGCTCAGAGGGACGGCGCGGGTAGCAGAAGGGAGACGTAAAGGAAGCCCGCGTGTGGTCAGGTGGGGTCCCAGGCTTAGCAGGCTGTTAGTTACTTCTCAGGAGGTCAGTGGGGCTGAGCAAGGACAGACGCCAGCAGGACTCGTAAGGAACAGGGAGGAAGAACCTGCAGACGTCGAGGGCACCCTGAAATCTGCTCATCTGGGGACAGAGAAGTGAAGCTGGGCTTTCTATTCTTGAACTCGTCAACTTAGAGTATCAAGAAATCTTTCCGTGATTTCTAGATTTCTAGAAACCCTCGGGAATTCACCTGTGGACTCTTTGCGACCGGTGGACTTTGTGTGGCGTCTTCAGTGTCCTCCCACCTGACTTATCAGATTGGGTGGGGCCAGTGGGAAGTCCAGGTCTCCAGCAGGAGGGAAGTGGCCGTCACACGGTCCGAGTGGTGGGAGCCGCCCGGGCAGAGGTGCCCAGGAATGAGAAAGGGGAGGCAGCAGAGGGCATCCGGACTCGCTGGGTCAGGGGCGTGAGGCTCCAGGATTCCAGGCAGGTGGCATGGTGCTGCAGGGGCCGCACCCAAGCCAGACCCAGGCACCGAGAACACACCTGGGGACAGGGCATGACCGCCCGTGGGCGTCAGGGAGGGGCGGGGACTGTGGCGGACAGCACCGTGGGAGCCCTTGCCCAGGAGAGCCCTGCCCCAGGGTGGCTCGGCTTTCCATCGAGTCCAAACCTGATGTCTGGGTTTCCATATAAAACCTCCTTATTGGTAAGTATTGGCACTCCAGTTATTAAACGTAGGAAATGAGTAGGAAATGCAACAGAGCCCGCAGGTCAGCTTCCGTGCACAAGCTACAGGTCGGCCTATGAGTCAAACCGCTTTCAGGATTCCTTAGGGTCAGTGGCGGGAAAGCTAAGCTCCTTCCTCGAGCAGGGGACGGGCAGCCAGCAATCAGGATGCACCAGAGAAGGCCTGCCCCCTCGCTGAGCCGAGGCTGGCACCTGCAGAGGCAGCCCTTGTGGGCAGGGTATCTGCATGGGTGGGAATAAGGCATCCCCAGAACCAAACGCCAGGCCACCCTCACTGAGGACCAGGGCCCTGCCTTGGTTCATCCCGCCAGGGTGGCACTGTTCCCGTCTGTGATGATTCGAGTCTGTGATGATTCGAGTGTTCGGTTTTGTCTTTCCCTTAGGAAGCACATGGGTTCTCTTTGCATAGACTCTGTTTTAATCGGCTATTTCACTGCTGTGACTAAATGATCTGACCAGCACAATTATGGAGGAGGAAAGGTCTATTTGAGGGCTCATGGTTTTAGAGGTCTCAGTCCACAGAAGGCCGGCTCCATTCCTCGGGGCCCCAGGTGAGGCTGGACATCATGGCAGGAGAGCGTGGCAGAGGGAAGCAGCTCACAACATCAGGAAGCAGAGAGAGAGACTCCACTCTCCAGATATAAATATATACCCACAGCCACGCCCCAGGCCCACCTCCTCCAGCCACACCTACCACCCAGTTAACCCCATCAGGGACCAGTGCACTGACTGGGTTAGGACTCACCACCCAGTCCTTTCTCCTCTGCACCTTCCTGCATTGGCTCACCTGAGCTCAGGGGACACCTGGCATCCACACTGTAACAGACTCCTTACCCCAGTACAACCCCCGATCCCTTCTAAACGGGAGCGAAGAACCCACAGGGGGAGGGGCTGCTTCCGATGGATCTGGTTGAAGCAGGCCCAACGTTTCCACGTCAGTTCTTCCCGGCTGTCGCTCTGGTGCCATCGCCACGCTTCTCACTGCAGGGCGCACGCTTCACGGCGGCTTGCTTGACGCTCTTCTGTAAATCTCTGTGTGCGTGCTCATCTTGAGAGGACGTCCCCTCACCACTTGTGCCCGGTAACTTTTGGTGTGTGGCACGTCTCGTGCTGGAGGGCTTACCCAACAAAACCGCATGGCCGTGCGCGGTTCTGTGTGGGGCTGGGAGGTTCCCCTGCCCAGCCTGGCTCAGTTGGAGCTGGAGTCCAGACGCCTGTCTGCTGTCTGATGGTCGGCAGACTAAGAGTCCAGGAGGATCTAAGCGGAGATCCTGGTTCTGCTCCTCACCACCCTCGGCCATGGTGGGCTTGGTGTCCACAGAGCCACAAGTCCCAAGCACGACTCCTCCAAGCCTCTTGCTGTGTGCCATCTGCTAATCTCTGTAGACATGCTGGGGAAAGGGACCACTTCTTAAGCAGATGGAAAGTCAGCCACTGCAAAGGGGTGGCACAGGAGGAAAGGAAGAACGCAAGCAGAGGAGGGAAAACTGGTGTCCCTGACGGGTAACACACGAAGTAAAATCAACCAGCACGGCAAGACCACTCTTGCTAGTCAAGTGAGGGAGCTTCAAACCGCCCTCTCACCTCCCAGGGACCCGCACCCGCCACACCAGGAAGTGCGCTCTGGGTCTCCAGGTGAGGCTGCTGACCTAGGGAAGCTCTGGCCTCGGGCCTGACTTAGACCTGGGTTCTGCTGGAGGAGGGGCCGGGAGGCTGGGGGACGTTTCACATTTCATTCCCGGTCTCCTGCGTGTCTAGCTTTCTTGATTCCGTCATTGGCAAGAACAAAGTAATTTGAAAGGGCTGATATTGTAAGCTATCTAAAAGTACGAACCTCCTCTGATTGCTTACTTCCTCACCTCCTCTAAAGCTCATGGGTGAAAATCTGTGTTCTCGTAGCTCAGGCGCCTGTGTGAGTGGCCACGCGCAGAGCGGATGACCTGCAAGCGTTCTCTGATCATCAAAGCCGAGTGCCTCTAAGCCGTCCAGGGGACTCTGCGGAACCGCCATGCTAGCTGTGGTCGGGGCACGCTGTGTGCCCGTGTGCGCGTCAGGCCGAACCCCACTTACGGTACAACCGATACCTGTTAATCAAAAGCAAAACGAAAGAATGAAAACGAATAGCCATGCTGGCTGACTGGCAGTGCACAGGGGGAAGGAAGCCCGTGACCGTCGGTCTCCAGTTCTCCAGGGCTCGGTGGGCAAAGGCAGACTTTCCAGAAATGCATGATGCAGTTCTGCCAAGTTACAAAAATAGCCAGGCAAGAAATCATTCCACCATTTCAAACACACACAGATGGAATTAGATCTGAGGGCTCTGTGATCATGGGCTACACATTGAATCTTCACATGAAAGTCAAGCTGTGTTTTCTGAAATCCAATTAATCACAACAGCGCTGAAGGGCCAGTCTCCCCCGAGCCGGCGTGAGCACTCGGTCGGTCTTACATCACCTTGTCCTCTCGAGTCATCGAACATCTGCGCCCAGGCTCACAGTGTCGCGAGGCAGGTGCGTCCTGCACCAGGAGCCAGGACCCCCTGCGCCCCTCATCCTGCGGAGCCCGGTCTCTGAGCTGTCTCCCCTCAGCCTCGGCGACATCCTAATCAAATAAGAAAACAGCATGTCTCAGGCCCCAGGTGAGCTGAGGGCTGGGGACACTTCCACCCAGGCTCACATCAATTTTTATAGATCCGAATGTCCTGCGAGATTTTGAGTGCCCTCTTCTCTCTCCCTTGTCTGAAATCTCCATCAGCCCCAAGGGCTTCTCCCCGGGAGTTTGAACTTTCCTTTAATCTAATCCATTTAGAAAATGACTCAGAATTTATTGAATAAAGTAGAGAAAATTGATACCTTTTCATTAGGCTGACAAAGTCTTTTCCACTGCTGGCATCTGAAATGTGTTTTCTATTTAAATTTTATTTATATCAATCTTCTCTAGTGGGAGTGAGATTAAAATGAAAGACCTTACAATCAGCACACCACTTTCCCATTACCGCTAAGACTGTGAGCACTAGTTTTGCAAACAAACTTGATGCCAGGAATTTTCTGGGCATAATTTAATATTCGGGATCAGTTGCAAAGTGGAATAAACCAAAAGTGATATTTAATATATCAATAACTATGAAAGTGATTACTTTACATATGAAAATAGGAAAGGGTACTTAACTGACATTATTTGATTATGGTAAATCTGTAGGAACACTAGAAAAAACTATATTATGAATCTAATAACACTCTCATGAAGTACTTTTTAAAATTGGGCAAGTGTTTATAAAGCAATATATTCCTCCAGGGAGCCATTTCTAAAGTTCCAGGAAAACACTTTCAGATGTACCAACATGCCTCTACCAAGTGGGATCCTGGGCGATGTCTTTCTCCCTTTGATATTTACCTGTGTGTCCTGAGTGTTAGAAAATAATATACGTTACTTTTAGAATGGGGGAGGAGAATTTTAAAGTCTTCTATGGTTGGTGAAAAGAAGAACACCAGAAATATTTGCACCTCTATAAAATTGAAGTGTCTATCCAGCATGCACTTCAGGGCTGCTCTTCAGTCTTATGAATGTTGAAGGTTGAACTTGAAGATACAGGGATAGGCAGTGCATGTATTTAAAAAGTGTGGTTCCTCCTAACCACTTATTATATCAGGTGCCACAAATGCAGAAACACATCTGCTGCAGTTAATTCTAGAATAAAGGCTTCCCTTCAGTCAAAGCAAGGCCAGCACCCAGCGCTGGGCTTCGGGGACAGACTCCAGGATGGAGTCTGCAGGTGGCGCGGCGTGAAGTAAGCCCAGACTCCAGCCCGGGTCCAGCCCGAGAGGAACCAGGAGAGCTCCCCGTGCTGAGCAAGCTTCCTGGGAATTCCCCGTCCCCGGTGCAGACGGCCGTGGTCAAAGTACCTGTGTCTGAGCAGACGGCTTGGAACAGCCCAAGGAGGAAATGTCTTTCTCGACTCCTCTCGACGTGGGTGTGAAGCTGGCTTAACGTACTTACTTAGCTTAATAGGCGATCATTTTAGTTACCCCCATGGTGATGTTGTCTCATCAATAAGGAGCTCTGCTCCCCTGCCCTCCCTGCTTTTCATCCAGCTCAGATCCACCCACTGACGCCCTGAGACCACCTGAGTCTTTCTAGATGCCGCCGCCATCACTGTGTGTCTGATCTTTACATCCAGTGCAGCTCCTGCTGGAGACTCCAGGTCACTTACAGCAGGAACTGCGTCTCTTTATTTTATGTCCAGCACAGCAGTTAACCAATAGCTTTTGAATGCATAAAATACAACACTTGTCTCCAAAAGCCTTTGAGGAAAGTACCACTCACCCTGTGATTTTAAATCCTGCCTGTTGCACAACCCCCACCATCACCTACTCCCTTATTTAGGTAAAACTGCCTCTGCTTGAAAAGCCCTAGAACCGAAGTGTAGAATAAAAGCAAGGCTAGTCAATCCCAGCATGAGTTATTAATCCTATGTATGTCTTTGGAATATATCATAGAACCCAGAAGAAAATACATCTAATCTGTAAAAAACTTAATATCCCAGAATGAGCATAAACTTGCACCGCATAGGCGTTGACTCTGCAGGAAGGTAACGAGGCAGGCGCGTACCTGACCAGATGGTGGGCACACAGATAAAAATAGTAGGGAGGCCGTGTGCTGAGTGCGACCTTCAGTAGGCATCCTGCTACATCCTTGTTTCGTCTGAAATCCACAATGACCGCTGGCGTTTTTATGACTTCATGTGTAATCGAGGAGCCGAGTCCGGAGCTGAGCAACTTTCCCAAGCCATCCTCCCTGGAAGTGCCGGACTCTGTCAAGGCTGGAACCTCCAGCAGGGGCCTCCTGTCCTCGCGCAGGCCCGAGGGGCTGGACAGATCATAAACGCGTGCTCGGGGGAAGGTTTCAGCGCTCGGGAGCGTGTCCAGGGCCCTGGGTCTTCTCCTTGCTTTGATGAAGACACACACAGGAAGTCACTGCAGGTTCCGCGACCGCGATTCCAGCAACCTGCGCAGAGGAGGCCGGAGAGAGCCATCCTGCTCCTCGGATGGAGTTTGGCCACTGCTCGGAGTTGCGTGAGAGGGAGCCTCGCCTGAGGCCGCACCTTTGCCTGGCTGACGTGCCCAGCTCTGGGGATGTGGACGCAGCCGTGCTGGGCATGTAGCCGAGCGCCCCACCTCAGCAGCGAGCCCGGAGTGGGCGAGGCGTTGAAGAGCGGCCCTCGCTGCCCAGCGTGTGAAGAGCTGCCTCTTCTCCAGGAGAGGGACGTGCCCTGTGGACCGCGGGCTGCCCCGCGAGGGCACCGTCCTTTCCTTCCTGCTCCTGTTTGCCCTCTTTGTCCTCCGTAGACCACCTCTCTGGGCCGTCCGCACCCCTCACAGAAGGGCAGGGTGGTGCCTGCTGCCAGGAGCGCCCGCGCGGCACGGGGACCCTGGGTGGAGGCGGCATGTCCGAGGGCGGCACGCAGCGTTCCCTCTGGTGTGAGTGAGTGGTCTTCTCCTCGTCCCCGCCAGGCCCAGGCAGGACCCACGTGGAGGCCCGCGCCTCCTCCTCGGAAGGTCGTGGCCTTGACGGCCAGCCTGCCACTCGCTCCTGCCTTCTGCCCTCTGCTCCAGCGCCCTTCCATCACGTCTTCCTTTCGCACAGAATCCAGATTCCAGACTCTCCGGGGGCCGCATTCCCTCAAAGCATCAAGCCCAAGCGCCTTGCTGCGGGGACCGGCTTCCTCTTGCTGAGGCTCTGCTCCCCTCCTCTCCCCGGAGCCTGCTCCTTGGCTCCCTGGAGCGAACATGCTTTGCTCGTGTGCGCTGATTCACGTCCTTCACGCCACAGAGAAGCCTGGGCTGGCCTGCGAGCTTGGTGGGCGGGACCGTGCCCTGCTGGGCTTCCACTCTCCCTGGCTCCGCGGTTCCCCTGCCCACCTTTGGAATGGCAGAAGAGCCGGCGGCTCTGTTGCCTGCGGCCTGCGGCTGGTGCACTGAGCAGGCCCATGCTGATTGGCATCCTGCTGCATTACCACGGAGAATGCTGGCGACGGACAGCGGTTAGGAGGAGGAGAGGGCCTGCTGTGCCTCGGAGCCGCACACTCTCCTCTTACAGCCGCCCTTTGGCGAGGTTCTTGCAAGATCGGCCATCGCACGCGCTCGGCACGCTGACAGCAAATCCCAGAACCCAGGTCGGGGACCGTGCGGGTCCTCCTCTCAGAGGCTGCAGACAAGGGCAGCCGTTCTTCCAGGTGTGCGAAGCCCCTGCGGCAGCTGTGGGTCTACCTCAGGTTTCTCCCGGCTTCCAAAGCTTCACCGTGGTGACTCCTGTTAACGTTCCACAACTAATGGACTAAGCAACGCGCAGCGCGGCCCAGGAGGAAGCAAGCGCGGTGAACTCACTCTTGCCCCGATGTTTTTAAGGTTAATTTCACAAGAAAATAAACGTTTTTGTTTTACGCGGGTGCTTATGTGTGGCGTGAAATTTACTTTCGACACTCACGGCAGAGAGGATGCATTCGCTCGGCAGTCACGCCTTCGAGCTCTCTGAACACCGGGCAGGAAGCTGGAGTGAGGGACAGCGCGGGTTTCATGGGTCAGGGCCTGGATGCCAGTGTGGTTCCTGTGCTCCCCGCCTGGGAGCTTAGGGAGGTCACCTCCTGTGGGCCAGTTCCCGCACCTGCCAGTGAGTGCTTAGCAGCAGCACCTCGTAGGGACGGGAGGAGCCCGGGTACCTGCTGCTGGGACGTGCCAGCGGCAGTCAGCGCCGGTTGCCCTTTCCTTACTGCGTCGGCTATTGTGATTGGACATATTTAAGAATTATTTACGTTTTTATTCTTATGAGTATCTCCGTAAGAAAAAATCATGAAAACAGTTTAAATAGCATTGATGCACTGGCTCATTTTATTAAGTCTAACACATCATTCCTCTTCCAAAAATCTGAAGATTTTAGGTAGCCTCCAGTTTGGGAGAAGAGGGGGCACCTTTGAAATTCTCTTGTATAAAGTATTGCAGTGCCAGGCTCCTCGGTGGGGCACAGGCCTGTCATCCCGGCAACTCAGGAGGCCGAGGCAGGAGGATCGAGAGTTCAAAGCCAGCCTCGGCAACTTATTGAGGCCCTAAGCCATTCAGTGAGACCCTGTCTCTAAATAAAATACAGAATAGGGTTGGGGATGGGGCTCAGTGGCTGAGTTCAGTCCCTGGTACCAAAATGAATAGGTAAATAAAAAAATAAAAAGCATTGCAGTAAATACGTGTTGATCAGAAAATCGGGGTTGGAGACCCCCTTGACCTAGGACGTGAAGGGATATGGAGTAAGAGGACGTGAGGCAGAAGTCGGAAACCCAGTTGAAGGACCAGCGTGTTCAGGGCGGCTCAGCGGAGGAATGCAGGAGCTTCCGACACCCCGAGTTGTGCCGCGTCACCAGCCCGCTTGAGGCCGCTGTGATGTGACTTTCGGACGCTGTGAGCAGGACTGGGGTCTGCGCTCAGCCGTCCTCCCCACGCCTGGCCCGTGAGCAGGACCGGGGTCTGCGCTCAGCCGTCCCCCCACGCCTGGCCCGTGGGTGGGTTTGGAGGTGCGCTTCCTCTGCCGTCTGCATTTTCACTTGGGGACTTCAATGCCTAGGAGAACAGGAAACGGCCCTGAGCTAGCGACAAAGTAGGTCAGCCCAAGAGGAGAGAGCGGCGCCGAGGGACAGGGCCCTCAGGAGGACACGCCAGGGGCACAGCAGGTCCCCTGTGGGCCGCCTCCCTGGAAAGGAGGAGAGAGCAGAGTGAGACCCTGCTGGCGCCTGCCTCCCCTCCAGCCCAGCAGAGGCTTCCACTGCTCCCGCTGGCCCCGGAAGCAGCGGTGGACAGTCAGGAGGGCAAGAGGGGCCAGGAGGCGGTTTCCATGGAGCACCGGCCGAAGCGAGCTACGGCTGACAGGTTTTCCAGAACCTCTGCTGGAGCCGAGTGTCGTCTCCGCCTCCTGGAAGCTTCACAGGCCTCGCGGGTGCTGTTCCCCGGACGCGGGCCTCTCCTGTCTAACCTGGCCGCACGGTCAGCCAAGTCCTTCCACGGCGACCTCCGTCCCCTGCTCCACGCCCAGACGCAGAGCCTGCTAGTCGACTGAAAAAAGAAAAAGGGGAAGGGGAGGAAGCAGCACGACCAGCCTCCTCCTCGAGGAGGGCGTGTCTGGCCGGGTCCTGACCGCTGACCTTGGTCTGTGTGGAGCAAACTTCAAATCCCGCAGTCGCCCTTGAAACCCCTAAACTGGTGGCTTAGCTGTAGTGGACGCGGCAGGGTCCCTGCAGTCCTGCACAGCACTTGTGTCCAAAGCAAAGCCTTTGCTGGTCACTGAGTTCCAGGGGTCGGGAGACGGGCGTGGGGAAGCCCCATGCAGAGGACGTCGACGCCGGCCTGCTCTGGGCCAGCCGTCCAGTCCCTGCGGATGCAGGCGGGCTCCCCTGCTGCACGGACCCCTTTCCAGTCCCGTACAGACCCTCTGGGACGCTAATCCGTGTCCTGCGGCTTCTTCGTGACTGACGCCAGCATCGTGGCAGACACGCATCTTTGGAGGAGGCAGGGGGTGAGCCTCCAGGACCCGAGTGAGCGCCACAGCAGGGAAGGCCAGGGAACAGCACCGTCGGCCCCGCTGGGGTTGCCGAGGGAGGCCTGCGGGTTTGGCAGAGTCACCACCTTGAGGGGCTGCAGAGACCACCCCTGCTCGTGCAGAGATGGTTTTTCTTTCAGTGAATCAAGGAAGATGTGAGAGTCGATTTGTAAGGTGTGACTCTAATCATTGGTTTTAAAAAATCTCATTATCAGAAAACGTGCACTGTACATAAATGCACTAAGTTCACTGCCAGCTTCCTCATGTGGTCGTTCTTGATGTCACACTGAAGAGCGAGCCGTTTCATCCGGGGTTCAGCCTCTCAGGGATCCACCGAGGCTGCATCAAACTGCTGTGTCCACGACCCCTTTCAACCATGCTTTTGACTCTAGAGTATTTTGACTTACGATCACTCCTGAGTTCTGTTTTGTTTCTGTTTCTGTTTTGGACTGGCGAGTGAACCCACTGGTGCTTCATCACTGAGCCACATCACAGTCCTGTTCATGATTTAAATTTTGAGAAAGGGTCTCACTCAGTTGCTGAGGCTGGCCTTGAACTTGTGATCCTCCTGCCCCAGCCTCCCCCAGACCCGGCTCTTACACTTGATTTTTACTTTCCAACTTTGCTTTTGTCCTCTTAGTTCATTTTTCCTTTTGCTGGACACCTTGGGGAATCTCCAAGGCTGAGGGAGGCACCTGATGCTGGGTGGACACCGTGACCATTCCTAGGAGCTCATGCTCCTTCAGCTGCCTCACTGAAGGAAGTGGCCCCAGGTACCCAGTCTTCACACACTCACGACACACGTCCCTTGAGATCCCAGAGGTAAGTCTCCCCACTCCAGGGCGTTCGCCCGCAGGGGACGTGGGACAAGACACCATGTGTGGAAACCAGACAACGAAATCGTATTTGCATTATGAGACTGATACACGGAAATCTTATTTTCCCAAATAAGCTCTCTCAGCCGTCCAGGGAGACGAAGGCGAACCGAGTGCTCCCAAGAGCAGTAAGGCCCACGGAGGGAGGCCGCGCCTGCGCCCAGCCGCGCGGGTGGGCTGCCAACGCTTGTTCCCTGTTCTTCCGCAGCCTCCATAGTGATCGGGAAGTGGTGGTGCGAGATGGAGCCCTGCCTGGAGGGGGAGGAGTGCAAGACGCTGCCGGACAACTCCGGGTGGATGTGCGCCACGGGCAACAAGGTCAAGACCACGCGGGTGAGTGCGCGCTGCCGCGTCCCTCCTCGGCCGCCGCCCTCTCCCTGGCGCTGTGCACGCCGCGCCCAGAGGACGGCGTGAAGGAAGGGCTTCCCTTCAGAAACCCCCCGGCTGGTCCCCACGAGCCGGGTGTTCCTGTCGCGGGGGCCAGCCGGGGGTAGAGGAGCAGAGAGCAGCCCCTCGATGATCCCTCAGCACCCACGGTGCTCAGAAGGACGGTCAGAGGAGCGTCCCTCCCGGACCCCGGCGCTCTGCTGCCCAGGTCTCATCCACGGGCACTCATTTCTTAAAGGTGCCTTGAAGCGATTCTTTGATGATCTTTCAGAAAAGTTAAAAAGGTTTTTAGGAAGCGAATGATTTTCCTTGAATTTTCTGGTTAAATCGGGAGCTATCTTCAAAACAGCCACGTAGGGCAGGGTGTTCCACCCATCAGAACTGGTGGGCGGTAGTGGAGAGGCCGTTAGGCCAGCATTGACCCCTAGTGACTGACCGTCTGGAAGCCGAGGCAGGTGGGGGTGGGAGGAGCCCGGGACACTCACACTGTGACTCTCCCTCCACTAAAACCAAAGCACGCAACACCCTAACAACCAGGAGGGCGTCGCGCCCGAACCCTGAATATCAAGGGTGTGCGGCGTCTCTTAATTTGTTGGGGCATTTTTGAAAGCAGGCTCCACCAGTTTTAAATCACAGTATGTTGAACTTTGAGTTTGCCAAAAAGCTGACTGAAATTTAAAAGCGTGTCTCTGATTCCAACCCCTGTATCATGAATCTCCATCAACCTTCTTGGTATCATCTGTTCAATAAATCAAACTGGTTCAGGCAGCTTTGTGATGCAGAATACAAAAATAACGTCAGGCAAAGCTATCGAAAAGCTCGTTCCTACACATGAAACAGTGGAGACGGCGCCTGGAATTCAGTTGCCCGCACTGGCCACACTGGCCACACTGGCCCGTACGTGGCCACCTCTCCCTGGCCGGTGGCTGGCAGGGGTTTCCGAGCCCCTTTCTCGTTGAGGTGCATTGCCTGCGCCTGCGTGGCTCAGCGAGGTTGGCAGGTTTCATTTTGCTGGATCACCTGCAGAGAGTTCAGAACTGGGCGGGCTGGTGCCAGCCCCTCAGAAACCATTCCAAAGTCACTCCTGGGAGGTCCGTTTCCTCTGGGTTGCGTTTTGCCTGGAAGTGGTCCTACCAAGTACCTGGAGCTCCCTCACAATCAGGTTGTTTCCAGCTGCACTGAATCCGGCCTGACACCTGCGATCCCTTTCCCTGTGGTGAACCTGCTCCTGGTGTGCCCTCGCCAGGTCGCTATTTCCTCTTCCACTTGATAACTCATCGCCCTGCTCTCCCGCTGTCCCCAGACAGGAACCCATTAGAGAAAGAAGGCAAGTCGGGTTATTTCAGGATTCTCTCCGGGAGACTCCCGCAGTACCAAGCAGGAGACTCTCTGGAACACAGAGTCGAGACTCAAGAACAAACAAACAAACAAGAAAACAGGGAAAGAAATCAGAAACGGTCCCTGCTGCTCCTGTTGGTTGGTTGGTTGGTTGGTTGGTTGTGACCGTGTGACTTTCTTTCCTTTGGACTCTGTAGAGTCTATTTTAAAACCATCGGGCATATCACAAGTGCACCCTGGACATTTTCCAGCATCTCAGGGGTGCTGTGCAGAGTCGGATCCCAGCATGAAGGAAGCCACACCCACTCCTACTACCCCGGTGGCGCCCTGTGCCGGGAACTCCGTCGGGTCCTGTGGGTTTGAAAGGAGAGGCGGCACCTGCTCACATGCACGCACCCATTTCAAGCAGAGCCGTAAACGGGCAGCCGTTGGAGCTGCCTGGGCCTGGCTGGGAGTCCTCCAGTGCATCTCTAGAGAGGGAAAAGAGGACCCTGGAACAGAGGTGGCTTCTGCCCAAGGGACTCCAGTGCTGCCGGCCTTTTCTCCACTGACCTTCCCAAGAAACCCAAGACCAAGTAGGTAGTTCTAAACGCTAAGGCACCAAGTCAGCCTGATACCGATGCAGAAACCACGGATTCTACGCGTGCACAGGTCAGTGCCAGTGCTCGGGGCAAGGAGAGTAGATTCACGTTAACCTCTGTACACTGCGCTTCCTCCCTCCAGAGCACGCAGGTGCTCCTGCACATTTCAAGCATGCGCTCTAACAGTTTCCCCTTAAAATAGTTTGACTCATAGGTGTTTTTATTATTCTGCTCCATGGAGGGGAAAACCACCTCTTTTGCTGTTATGTGTAAGGTTGATGCAGAAAGCAAGCTTACTGGGAAAAAAAAACAGGAAAAACAACCTGGAGAAACACACCCAGATCATTCAAATGGCAGCTGAGTTTCCTTGCATGCTGGTGTTTTTAAAAGTCCCTCCATGTAGAAGTGATTGCCTGCAAGCTGCCTGGAATTCATTCTCTTTCCCTATAAAGTAAAAGACTGTCAAAGCCTTCCTACTTGGTAGGTTACCTCCACAATAATCATGGGAAGGCAAGATTCTCAGGAGTCCTTGACGTGTGGAGAAACCAAGGACGCCCCCGCGTGTGATTAACTTCACTTACCCCTATTTGTTTGGTCTGATTAGTGGTACCTGACAGCAGAATGCACTTCCACTCACTGTACTTGGCTGGAGCACAGCTTCTCATTTCCCTGGTTGAACATGATGCGGAGTCACACCCTTCGTGCAGTGACGCAAGTTCCTAGGGTCATGATGTCCACCTCATTCCACCATCCTTCCTGCCCCTGCCCCTTCCCACCCTCCCTCCCTCTGCCCTATCCAAAGTCCCTCCATTCATTCTCCCCTGTGGATCAGCATCCACACGTCAGAGAAAACGTTTGCCCTTTGGTCTTTAGTTCTTAGGGATTGCCGCTTTTCACTTAGCATGATAGTCTCCAGCTCCATCCATTTACCAGCAAATGCCATGATTTTCTTCTCCTTTAAGACTGAGTGATATTCCATTGTATATATGTACCACATTTTCTCTATCCTTCATCTGTTGAAGGGCGCCTAGGTTGGTTCCATAGCTCAGCTGTTGTGAGTTGAGCTGCGTGAACATTGATCTGCTGCATCACTGTAGTGTGCTGATTTTAGGTCCTTGGGTCTAGGCCGAGGAGTGGGACAGCTGGGTCACATGGTGGTTCCGCTCCAAGTGTTCTGAGGCCTCTCCACACTGCTTTCCAGAGTGGCCGCACTAATCTGCAGCCACTGCTCTGGTGTTAATCTTTAAGGAGCAGGGAGAGTGAACTTCAGTGTTTCATCCGAACAGTCAGGTTTCCCGGAATGCGGACTGGACTGGCCTGGGTGACAGGCCACCGTCTAAGGGAAAACCAAGGGGACTTTGGATCTGGGTGGCAGTGTAACACCAGGCGGGAAGGGGACTGTGGAGGTGGGAGGGCAAAGCTTCCCCAGTGGTTCTGGAAGAAGACCTGGGAAGAGAGGGAGGCCCCCAGTGCCGGGCACAGCAAGGAGCCAGCCTTCATCCTCGTTTCCCAAGCCGTCGGCAGGGCAGAGCCGGCAGCACACAGGCCCAGGCAGAAGGCACGGGGGCAAGCGTCACACCAGCGGGCAGCCCCGGCCTGCCAGCCTGCCTTGCTGGAACTCAGCAGCAAGACCAGCTTAACGCCCACTGGAGAGGCTTTCCTGAGGGCTGGGATTCCTCCTGGCCTTTCTTTCCTTTAGAACGGCACACTGGAGAGGTAGCGTACGCTGGGGAGACCTGGCCTGCGCTCGGAGGCCCCTGTGCCTGGGCATGCAGGGCAGTGGCTTGCATTAACAAGACAGGCTCCCTCAACAGCAGCATCCATTGTCTGAGCACAGGCAGAGGAAGGGGGTGAAGGGGAGGCAGTCAGAGGACACCTCCGCTGTGCCAGCTTGGAGGGCCGGTCTGTACCTGAAGGCCCTCAGTCCAGTGAGAAAGCCGACAGTGAGTGCCGTGGCCACTCGAGCTTCGGCCCCCAAAGGGCCTTGGCAAGCCTCCCACAACGCTGCCTTGTCGCTCCTGTCCACGTGAGCCTGACCGTCCAACACGGTCTGTCCACACTCTAGGGACTTCCTCCCGGTGGAGAGGGATTCCCCAAACCCCTGCCAATCCTAGGCTCAGTGGGTTTTGTACTGCTGAACGGCAGAGTCCCAGCTTTGACAGGTCAGGTTCTTCCAGCAGGTCTAAGACCAGCCCAGAGCCCCTGCCTTCGCCATCCCCCCTCCAGGCCACGTTGCATGAAGGACCTTTAGAGAGAAAGTCTTTAAGAAATAATATCCATTGTTATCGAGAAGGAAAAAGGCTTGACCACTTAGGAATGGATGTGAAAAGGCATGGAAAATACTGAGCGATTCAGAGAATGACCGATTCGCAGGGTCACAGTTATCCCCGGACGCAGGGAAGCCGCTCCTCTCTGGCAGTGAACCTGCTCAAGACCTGCTCTCTAAGCTCCGTGCACGGACACCTCAGGGACGTGCCGGGGTGACCCGCAGGCGGGGGTGGGAGAGAGATGAAGGAGGCGGCTTAGCTCAGCTCTGGAACTCACTTGCTCACTGCTTTGAATAAACCAAGTGTAAACCAAAGGCGATGAAGGGCGCAGGGGTCCGGAAGCCGGCACTGGAAGCATCTGTTGTCGACAGGGAGAGGCTAAGAAAATGAACGTGTGGACACCGTCCGCGTCCCGCTCCTGGCTGCCCACCTGTGCCGGGGACCCCTGTTGCTCCTGCCTGGCCCCCAGAGCTGTGAATGGCCTTCCACTCCTGGACCCAGCGTGGAGTCTGAGGTGGGAGAGTTGAGATGATGGGCCTAGAACCGCACGTGGAGCTCCTGCCCGTGAGTCGGCACCAGTGCCCAGCATGCCCAGCGTGCCCAGCGCAGCTCCTGGGGCTCCAGTGCTTCCGCACGTTTGAGCCGGGGACCCATGCTGGGCGGATCGGGTGGCATCGGCAGGGACAGGAGTCCGCTCTGTGTCCTTCAGCTGGCCCCTGAGGGGCAGTCCTAGCCCTTCAAGGGGGCCCGTGCTCCTGCACAGTTGGTCTGAGGAGCGATGCCTTCACCTCGGCCACCCGCAGGTCTCCCCGCAGGCCGAGGGACACGTTCAGGTTCTCACCGTCTCCGTGCAGACTGATGACATGGTTTGCAGTTCCGTACAAAATGAAAATGAGGCCCCCGCTCGGAAGCCACTGATGGGTGCAGGACAGCAGGACAGGACAGCAGGCCAAGCGTGGGCCCCTTTCAGGACGGGCCCTGTGCCGCAGGACAGCTTGCAGGCCCGCAAAGCCTGTCCTGGGAGACCAAGCGAGGGCCCTCTCCTCCCCTGTGGCAAGAAGTGAGTTCAGGGCATGGACGGAAGTGCAGGGCCTGTGCCCTGTGTGCTCAGCCCAAGAGCAACTGCTCTCCACCGCGAGACGACTGTCCGCAGATCACCTGAGGCACCGCCTTGGAATCCGAGGTGTCCTCATTTCCTGCATGATCGCGTCCCTTGTCCCCCTGCGGAACCGCTGTCCCTGAAATGTCTGTCTTTCTTTGGTTTCAGATTCACCCGAGAACCTAACAGAAGCCTTTGCTATAGTGGAGGAAAATCAAGTGGTGGAAACACATTTTGAGAATTTAAAACATCTTACGCACTTACAAGCCAAATGGAGTTCCTTTGTGCACTTTGGTGGCCAGAGAGCGTCAGCGGGCAGCGGAGCATCCTGCAGGGAGCGGACTCGGCTTTGCCTCCGCGACGTGCTTTGGGATCCTGAAGGACGACCTGCTCTCTTCCCGCTTGGATCGGCAGTCACTTTGTACCATTTGAAATATATGTATCTGTATATATATATAATATTTTGAAATATCATATATTCTCTGGAGAAAGGAGCAGAACCACAGAGTGAGACGCCCAGTGTGCCCCTGAGTCTCCGATGTCTGTCGATTTCCCTCGGTTTGTCGTTTCTTTTTCCACTGGTGAGGAAGACGTGCCCTTTTGAGAACTCAGCGTGGCAGTGACCCTGGGAGGCGGCGGCAGGTGGACTGCAGGACTCTGAGGCCTCAAGGCCGCGCCGAGCTGGAGCCCCGTCCCCTCTGGATGGCCGGGCCCCACGGCGCCCTGCCGCCCTGCCCTCCGCGGCGCGACCTCAGCATGCAAGCTTGGCTTACGTGACCACACCTTATATTCAGCCGATAGACGGCGACCATGCTGACCGCGTCAGGAAAATGTCCTTAGCTCTGCTGGCTTCTCCGCAGGTCGACCGCAGGCATCGAGGGAGCTACTCTACCGCGCGGCTGGGACCGGCAGTCGTGGTGGGACGCGGTGCCCTAGTCATGAGCCCTGGACCTACAGAGGCCGGGCTGGTGCCGCTGCCCTGGCTGCAGAGCCGCCCGCTGAGCTCGTGCCCAGCCGCGCTGTGGCCCCCGGCGCTGACCATGGCGCCTCTCCCCGTGTGCACTCTGCTTGCCCCCGAGCGTTCGGGCCTCCCCGGTGGGGGAGCTGGGAAGGCGGTGGAAGCACCCAGGCCTCGGAAGGAGCTGTGAGCAGGCTGGGCAGCCCAATAAAGTGGTGAACGGCTCCTTTCTACCCAGCGTGCTCCTGCCTGTGCTTCTTAGCGACGCGCCCTCACCAAACGCAGGCCCCAAGCCACACAGAGCCCGGCCTCGGGCTGCCCCCATCACGCCTGGCCTTCTGAAGGCTGGAGACTGGTCACCACGGCATCAGTGGCCTCCTCCCGTGAGGTGAGAGGTCAGACCACAGGCACTTCCCCAGGGGCCCCGGGACACTGCACAGGGCTCACCCCCGAGAAGGTCCTGCTCATGAGGAGGGAAGGCCCACCTAGGCCTGGCTCTGCCCTGAGACCACTGGGCACTCATGCCCTCTGCCCAGCATGGCCAGGCTCTGCCCTGAGACCACGGGGCACTCACGCCCTCTCACCGGCATGGCCTGGCTCTGCCCTTAGACCACGGGGCACTCACGCCCTCTGCCCGGCATGGCCAGGCTCTGCCCTGAGACCACGGGGCACTCACGCCCTCCGCCCAGCATGGCCAGGCTCTGCCCTGAGACCACGGGACACTCACGCCCTCTCACCAGCACGGCCAGGCTCTGCACTTAGACCACGGGGCACTCACGCCCTCTCACCAGCACGGCCAGGCTCTGCACTTAGACCACGGGGCACTCACGCCCTCTCACCAGCACGGCCAGGCTCTGCACTTAGACCACGGGGCACTCACGCCCTCCGCCCAGCATGGCCAGGCTCTGCCCTTAGACCACGGGGCACTCACGTCCTCTCATCAACATGGCCAGGCTCTGCCCTGAGACCACGGGGCACTCACGTCCTCTCACCGGCATGGCCAGGCTCTGCCCTGAGGCCACGGGGCACTCACGTCCTCTCACCGGCGTGGCCAGGCTCTGCCCTGAGACCACGGGGCACTCACGTCCTCTCACCAGCGTGGCCAGGCTCTGCCCTGAGGCCACGGGGCACTCATGTCCTCTCACCAGCGTGGCCAGGCTCTGCCCTGAGACCACGGGGCACTCACGTCCTCTCACCGGCGTGGCCAGGCTCTGCCCTGAGACCACGGGGCACTCACGCCCTCTCACCAGCATGGCCAGGCTCTGCCCTGAGGCCACGGGGCACTCACGTCCTCTCACCAGCGTGGCCAGGCTCTGCCCTGAGACCACGGGGCACTCACGTCCTCTCACCAGCGTGGCCAGGCTCTGTCCTTAGACCACGGGGCACTCGTCCTCTCGCCACCATGGCCAGGCTCTGCCCTGAGACCACGGGGCACTCACGCCCTCCGCCCGGCATGGCCTCACAAGCGGATCTGCTTTTCCCCCACCTGCCCTCGGGCATGTGTGTTGGTAGGTCCCAGGTTCTGGCCTTTTAAGACTAAACCCCAGCTGCAATCCAGAGGCGACTCCATCTTCAACAAAGGGGCCTGAGGCCTGTTTGAATGGGCCCACACTCCAGCCAGGAACAGAGTCTGTGCCTAGAGGCCTCTGAAAGCCCCAGAGATGGAGCCAGATTGAAAACCTCAGCTTCCCCGACTTCCACAGGTATCCCCGACTTCCACAGGTATCCCCGACTTCCACAGGTATTCTGAGTTCCACAGGTATCCCCGACTTCCACAGGTATCCCCGAGTTCCACAGGTATCCCTGACTTCCACAGGTATCCCCGACTTCCACAGGTATCCCCGACTTCCACAGGTATCCCCGAGTTCCACAGGTATCCCTGACTTCCACAGGTATCCCCGACTTCCACAGGTATCCCCGACTTCCACAGGTATCCCCGAGTTCCACAGGTATCCCCCGACTTCCACAGGTATCCCCGAGTTCCACAGGTATCCCCCGACTTCCACAGGTATCCCCGACTTCCACAGGTATCCCCGACTTCCACAGGTATCCCCGAGTTCCACAGGTATCCCCCGACTTCCACAGGTATCCCCGACTTCCACAGGTATCCCCGACTTCCACAGGTATCCCCCGACTTCCACAGGTATCCCCGAGTTCCACAGGTATCCCCGACTTCCACAGGTATCCCCGACTTCCACAGGTATCCCCCGACTTCCACAGGCATCCCCGACTTCCACAGGTATCCCCGACTTCCACAGGTATTCCCGGAAGCTATCCGTGTTAGTCAGCTTTCCATCTCTGTGAAAAAGAGCCTGAGGAAAGCTGCTCAAAAGGAGGAAAGGTTGTTTTTGGCTCAGGGCTTCAGAGCTTCAGTCCAGTCTCTGGGCCCCGTGGCTGCTGGGCCTTGGTGAGGCACAGCATCATGGCGGGGAGCACGTGACGGGGCAGAGCTGCCCACCCCTGGAGGTCGGAAGCAGAGAGGAAGGAGCTGGGTGCCCACACACCCCTCCTGGGGCTGCCCCGTGTCCCCCTCCCTGGCCCAGGCCCACCTCCTGCAGTGACCACCACTTACCTAAAGCACCAGCAGCTGGGACCAAGCCGTCCACACAGGAGCTTTGGGGAGGTTCTGGATCCAAACAGTAGCATGAGGTTCACAGGCGCAAATCAGAATTTCCAGGATTCATACTGCGGATCCACAGTGACCTTTCATCTGTAAACGCTGGATTAAAATGGAAACCATAAACCCAGAGGATTTTCTCTAATCGTACATCTCAACGTGAAGGAAGAACTTCTGTAAGCAACACGTGTGGGAAATATTTTGAACAGAAATATCTGCTGGGGAACCGTCAGAGGCTGTAGTGCACCAAGAGGAGCGGTCTCTTCAAGAAAGGAGGGCAGGAGGGCGAAGGGAGGCCCGGTCCAGGGACCGGCCCTTGGCTCCTGGGAGCACACGCTGTGCGTCAGGGAGGTACTGCTAGGTGAGCACGAAATCTGCTTTGCCCTACCTTCGGTGTTTCAGGAAAACCAGAGCTCTAGGTGTTGGCAGGAAGTTTTCTGCCATTCCTGAAACCGGGTGAAGCGATTCTGTTTGAAAATGCTGCCTCATGATCAAGTCCCACCTTCTCTGACTTCATGATGGAAGCCACACATTCAGAGAAGGCCCGGGGGACACTGACCTCATGGTGGAAGCCACACATTCAGAGAAGGTCCAGGGAGGCTGACCTCATGGTGGAAGCCACATTCAGAGAAGGTTCATGGGAGGCTGACCTCACGGTGAAAGCCGCACATTCAGAGAAGGTCCATGGGAGGCTGACCTCACGGTGAAAGCCACACATTCGGAGAAGGTTTGGGGGACACTGACCTCATGGTGAAAGCCACACATTCCCCTGGACCTTCTCCGAATGTGTGGCTTTCACCAAGAGGTCAGTGTCCCCTGACCCTCTCCGAATGTGTGGCTTTCACCGTGAGGTCAGCCTCCCATGGACCTTCTCTGAATGTGGCTTCCACCATGAGGTCAGCCTCCCTGGACCTCCTCTGAATGTGGCTTCCACCATGAGGTCAGCCTCCTTGGACCTTCTCTGAATGGAAGTCCATGGAGAAGGGAGGAGTCTCTTCTCTTTCGTCAGACTCGCCTCACGGAGGCTCTGGCTGCTCGAGGGCCACGGTGCTCAGAGCCTCCTGTCCTGCGCCTGGTTCCTGGCTGTGAGTCAAGCCAGGCGCCGTCTGGAGGTCCCCACCTGTTAGCTCTCTTCCCGTTGATCAGTTCATGTGCGAGCCCCCCAGGAAAGTCCTCGGGAAGGGAACAGGGGAAAGAGCACTTCAGCGTCAGGTGGCCGTTCAGTAAGACGGTGCAGATATTGGCCACGCCGTCAAACCCGCTCGGATCCGTGCCTGGCCCTTGCACAGTGTGAGCCGTCTCGGTGCGTTTAACTGTAGCTCCAGCCTGGGCACTCGGAGGCTACCATCTGCCTGTTGGGTCTGCACGTTCATGGTTAACAACTCAGCTCCATATTTCTGGTAGAGAGAGCTCAGTGTGCGCGACCGATGCTGCCTTTGAGCTGTGCACCTCGCCGTAGCACAATCAGCGCACGTGCAAAGGCCTCTTCCGCAGCTGGGCTCTTGGCGCAGCGGGAGATGTGGCTCTCTCCTAAGCAGAGCTCTGTGCTCAGGGTCGAGCCCATCTGTTCCGTCTCGGGTGATTAGATGTGTCCACTAACAGAGCCGGCCAGCACCTGGAGCGGTTTATCACTGCCTTCCTTCTGTTATGGACAATGAAGAATGTTCCACCAACACACAGCACATCTTTTTCTGATTAAATCGAGTGTAACTTTCACAAAGCAATATAGTGGTTTTATAGTGCGATATATTGGCCACCTTGCCATTGCCACAGGTCCAGTGTCCATGGGGGAGGCCCACCACGTGCATCGCTCACGTGCGCGTGCGCGCCTCTGTCCAGGAGCCTGAATACCGTCTCAGCGTCTTGCCTTTAATTAAGCCTGACAGACCCATTCCAAAGGCCGTTACGTTGCTTGACGGGCATGCGCCGTGCTCTTCACCAGCTGTCCACTGTCTGAGTGGAAGATTCAGTGCTCAGTGGACTGCAGGCCTGCAGCCTCTCCTCTGTCGTAAACGCACGCGGTGGTGAGAGGCTCTGCAGAGCAGCGTCAGGATGGGCCACAGCCCCTGGCCCCGGGTGAGGCTGAGCCCAGAGCACAGTCTCGTTCGCCCTGCAGAGGGAGAAGGAGCCAGCATGCACTCACAGAGGGGCAGGGTCTCCGCTGAGTGCCCGGGGGGCTCCCCGGGGGAGCCCGAGGCACCCTGGAGTCCCGACTGCTCCTGCTCTTGGCCCACAGCTAGCTCTCTGTCGCCGATTTTGGATATTTAGGTAGTTTGCTTCATTTTTAAAAGGTATTAAACTTTCCTGTATTTGTTCTAGAAGATTGTTTCATTGTTAAAAATGAAGATAATAACTGTCCACTGACCCAGAAGTGGGGACCCGCCAGGACGGACGATGTCCATAGACGGGGACGGGGCTGGGCTGCCCAGCCTTCATCCCCCCCCCCACCGTGCAGAAAAGCCACTCCCCAGAGTAGACTCGCCACACTCGAGGAGCCTGGTGCCCGGGTGTCCCTGGGACGCAGGGCTTGGTGCACAGATAGGCCCTGAGGGGGTTGGCAGCAGCTTGCTGTGAACAGCCTGTTGAAGGAATCCTAACTGGTCCCAGGAAGGCTCCTCATCGGAGCTGGTGGGCTGCGCTCCTGTGGGATTGGCCAGTGGGAGGACGGCCTGCAGGACCAGGAGCCAGCATGGGTTCCGGCCCGCGGTTAGCGCCCTGCAGCTAGATGCTTCCCACGTTGTTAGGAATATCCAGAAATCCAAAGGTCGACGTGAAATCTCCAAATTCCGTACAAACTCACTGAGACTCTGTTAGGAGACGTGGTGGACACAGGTCTGCCTGTGAGACCCACAAAGAGGACCTGAAATCAGAGGCTCTGGCAGGACGGTGACCGAGGCAGGGCTGCTCTGCAGGCGTCTCACCTCGCCCCGAGGGCACGGGGTTCAGGGGAGCAGTTGTCCTCCTCCCAAGCTGGCGAAATCGGGCCGACCACCAAGGACCTGGAGGGAGACGACACGCTTCCCGGCCAGTGGGGCAGCCCGCTGGCGCACACCGTGGGGGTCCTGGAGGGCAGCAGAGGGAGGCGGAGGACCCCGGCTGCAGCAGGGGACCTGGGGAGGCCCTGTGCTTGCCCCAAGCAGGGCTGGGTGCCAGCGGCCTGCTGAGCAGCCCGGGTCCCCCACACGGGTCATCTCTGGGCCCCTCTAATGGCCGATGGCTGCTGCAGTCACACCCGGCCCCCGCCGGGGTCCTTGATCCTGTGCTCCCGGGTCTGGACCCTCAGGCTGGCAGGACTGAGAGGCTCCCCAGGTCTCTGTGTCCGGCGTGTAAGACTCACGGCTACCGCCACGGGCGCACGCCAGGCCACTCCCCACAGCTGCTGCTGGGGCTCCTGCCTTCCAGCCGGCGCCCGGCCTTCGCGCCCTCCCTGGCACCCGCTGGTGCCGCCTGCTTCCATCCACCCATCCATTCATCCAGAACGAGCTTCTGCTGCTCCTGCTGTTTCTGCACGGTGCTGGAAACGGGCGCCCTCCACCTTCCATTGCTCTGGGGTGACAGGAAGGAGGAAAGTGGAGAACAATCTCAAACCGAGATCCAAGGGATTCAAGAAGTGGGCCACGGGGGCTGGGGTGTGCTCAGTGGGTAGAGTGCTCGCCCCACGAGCTCAAGGCCCTGGGTTCAATCCCCAGCACCGCACAAAGCAAAGAAGTGAGTCTGACCTTGGCTGTGTGGCCAGGCCTCTCATGAGAGCAGGAAATGCCGGGCAGGGAGCTGGGGTGGGCGCGGGTGGCAGGAGCGTGTGCCCAGTCATGGCCAGCATGTGGCCCGAGGTTGGGGAGGAAGCCTGAAGTCAGACCACGGGTCCTCTGGAGCGTGGAGTGTGGCAGGAAGCCAGGGGAGGGTCAGGGGACGTGTGCCATGGCAGGCACAGTCACGTCCATCACACGCCCTGCCGTTCCCACGTCCACGCAGGGAAAACCCGGGGAGCGCCGGGATCCAGGAGGGGACCACCCACTGGCAGACGGAGGGTGTGAACGCCCGCTTCCTGGCCCGGGGCCAACTCGGAGGCCGTTCTGCACCAGGGCTTCACGCGCCTTCCCACCAGGTGAGGCTCCCGTCTGAGCCGTCCAAAGGGTGGCCGCGTTGCGCCTGCGGCCAGGGAGCTCTTGGAATGTGGCACCTGCTGTGCAGGAACAACTTCCAGTCCGTCCACTTAAGAGTCTTAATGAAGTGAAATGAAGCTGGAGCCGCGTGGGACCAGGGCCACCACCCGGGCGGTGCCGAGAGCCGCGGGGGACCAGGGCCACCACCCGGGCGGTGCCGAGAGCCGCGGGGACCAGGGCCACCACCCGGGCGGTGCCGAGAGCCGCGGGGGACCAGGGCCACCACCCGGGCGGTGCCGAGAGCCGCGGGGGACCAGGGCCACCACCCGGGCGGTGCCGAGAGCCGCGGGGGACCAGGGCCACCACCCGGGCGGTGCCGAGAGCCGCGGGGGACCAGGGCCACCACCTGCGCGGTGCCGAGAGCCGCGGGGGGCCAGGGCCACCACCTGGCGGTGCCGAGAGCCGCGTGGGACCAGGGCCACCACCTGCGCGGTGCCGAGAGCCGCGGGGGGCCAGGGCCACCACCTGGCGGTGCGTCCAGCCTTCCAGAAGCCCCCACATGCAGAGCTGCCTGGTCCAGGGCCGTGCAGGCCGGGGCCTCCCTTCCCAGAGCCTCTCCTTCCTCGCCAGGCTGCCGGGGTCCTGCTCTCTGGTCTCCAAGGGCGACACGCAGGGAACCACTGTTCCCGGCGGGGAGGGTGGAGGGCTGTGGTGGGAGCAGAGGCCGGCAGGGAGGCCCCTGCGGTGTTACATAGCACGCAGGACCCTCTGCCTCGTTGGACCCCAGGACAGAGCAGGGCGTCCTCATCCTGTTCCCTCCACGGAGGAGCAGGTGACTCAGATCAGGTCGCAGCCACCTCAGTCGATGGCCATCGGGGCCCAGCAAGCCCTGACCGCACTGTGCCTTGTGGACAAAGCCCCCGAGGGGGCGGCCCGCCTCCCTGCCGCTCGGTCTGCTCCAGGGACCCAGCCTTGTCAGTGAGCTAAGCTTAGCGTGCACGGCTACGGACGAGGTTGCGAATGGGCCGTGTTTTCCTTTACCAAATGGGAAAGCCAGCGGGACACCCAGGCTGCACGGCTGACAGAACCCCAGGTTCGGCCCCAGACCTTGTGGTCTGTAGAGTGGCGCACTACCCGGCAGCCGTAAACGCAGGTGGGGTCTCAGCAGGTGGCTGAGGCCGTTTGTGATCTCAAAGGCGAGAGGCTCAGCAAAGGCAGGTCACTAAAGACAACGGTGCGCAAGAGGCGGAGGCCTCTGGGCTGGGCAGGAAGGTCAGGCTCTCCTGGCGACTCCGCCGCCCAGGAATGCTTGAGAAGCTCTTTGCGCACGGGGAGGTGCGGTGGCCTAGCCAGGCACCTCGGCCTCCAGGCAGACTCACCCGGCGTCCAGCAGCAGTGTCCAGTCGCTTCCCCAAAGACGCCAAGGAGCTGGCCAGCTCTGCCTGTGAAGAAGTGTCTCCCGGTCAGGGGCAGGTCCACCTGGTGGTCTCACCCAGTCGCCCCAGAGCAGCCACGGCCACCCCACAGGACCCACTGCCCCTGCAGTGACCAGTGCTTTCTGACGTCGCTTGTTCTCCTGAAATTAAAGTCACATGTAGAACCTGCGTCATTTAGAAAAGCCAGCATGACGCCTTAACTGGTATAAGGCAAAGTAAGAAAAGCTGTGAAACACTTCTCTGCGTGGAGACCCCGGCTTCCCTGCCAGAGGAACCATGGAGTAAGGTCTGACATGCTTGCAGGTCTGCGCACGCTTGCAGGTCTGACACGCTTGCAGGTCTGACATGTGTGCAGGTCTGACACGCTTGCAGGTCTGACACACTTGCAGTTCTGACACACTTGCAGGTCTGACACGCTTGCAGGTCTGCGCATGCTTGCAGGTCTGACACACGTGCAGGTCTGACACGCATGCAGGTCTGACACGCTTGCAGTAAGTCTTGGATCCCACAGAAGCGCGGTCCACCCCGTTGTCACGCCGCCATCCTGAAGCTCGAGTGGAACGGGGCGTGCCCGTGTGGTGTGCGTGTGCAGCACCAAGACTCCGCCTCCGCGAAGCTGCGGGACGGCCGGGTTAGGTGTGACCCGGGTGCTGAGGAGGCGTCCTCCTGAATCGCCACGCGCTCTGTACCGAATGCGGAACAGGCCATGCCGTCTTCCTCTGTCCACGGCAGCTCTGCTGCTGGTGGACACCACGTCTGGAGCTGGCAAAGTGTCCGCCGGTCCCTGGAGGGGTCAGGTGAAATGCAGTGCGTCCAGGCTGCCTTCACCCAAGGAAGGGTGGGGTGGGACGCCAGGTTGTCCAGAGGTGAGAGGCCTGGACCAGCAGCCCGGAGAAGGGCAGCGGAGGCGTTGCCAGGGCCTGAGAGGAGGGCGGCTCCGGCGGCCCCGTTGTCTATGAGAGGAACTCGTTGGGTCGGCCGTCCTGTGACTGCGCCGGGGCCGTGAGCCACACACGCTTCTGGGGAGAAATCGCTGCGTCTTCCCTGCGTCTCGGTGGTTTTTCCAGAATCACCTTTTAAACAGAGTTGACCTCCAGGCTCGTTTTATTACAGACAGGCTTGTCCCTCACGTGCGTGTTGGTGGGACATTAATAATTCAGTGGAACGATGGCTGATGCTCCCTTGGGCAGAAGCGTAGGAAGCACATCACGCGGTACAGTGACTTCCGCCACCTGCCACGCAAGAGAAGCCCCCACGGTCACCATGACGACTGAAAGTCCCTGCGCCCCACGTGACCCTCAAGGACGAGGTGAGGTCAGGCAGACGTGGCCGACACAGCCCAGGCTACCCCTGCGGCTTTCTGGACGTCCAGGCTGGCCAACGGTGGCCAGGGAGCACCCCAGGAGGCCACTACAAGGACAGTGGTTGGCCTGCCCCTTTCCCTGCCCCTCGCCTCCACCACGGCTGCTGGCCACCAACACCGGGTGTGGCTCCTCAGTGGCTATTTCTCCAGCTTGGCTGCAGCCCTTAGGTCCAGGCGTGTCCAGGCGTGTCCAGGTCCCCATGGTGCCCCGGGTGGCCTGGAAGAGAACAGGCCTCGTGCGGCAGGAAGGCTGTGGGGACCGCGTCCTTCCCTGGCTCACAGGATCCCGTGCGTCCTCTGTTTTTATTTAAGCAGTCAAGCGGCCCGGGCAGGAGGCGGGCTCCGGATAGGACAGCGAGCTGGGCCAGCTCCCGGGGCCCCTGCGCGGCGGTGGCGGAAGACGGCGCTGTCCTGGCTTCTCTGGGTGGGTCCTCCCAGGCGCTGAGGGCTGAGCACCGGGACCTGAAGCGGAGGTTCTGCGGCTGCCTGGGGTCAAGGAGAGTCGACAGCCATCAGGATGCTGGGTTTCCGTTGGCTTTCCTTTCAGACAACACTTGCCCCAGAGCAAGTCGGGGGAGGCGGGCAGCGCGGCCCAGGCTCCCACGGCGGGAGGTGGCCAGTGGCATCCTCAGCAACTGTGTCCCCACACCTCGGCTCTCTGCTGAGCCCGTCCAGGACGGGGGCTTGGGAGGACACCAGAGCTCAGTCCCAGGCCGCACGATTCTGGCTCAAGGATCCAGCATCCGGCGCGCAGCTTGATCTCTCTGAAGCACCACTTCGTCCCCGGTGCAGAACGGCCCTCCCAGGGTGCAGGGGGTGCGGTGCGGGCTGCTGCGTGGACCCAGGAAGAGCGGGCAGTGCCGAGCAGCCTCGGGGGTCTGTGACCAGTGTCTGTGGACACTGAGGCCAGCGGGAAGTTCCAGAGCTAGCACAGGGACTCCCCGCGGGCCACCGGGCCCTGCCCCGCACGTCCCCGCCGGCTTGGCCACGCCTGCCTGCCTCAGTGCGCCCTCCAGCCAGCAAGCGGTCTGCGTTTTCAAAGGTCTGAGCACGAGCGTTTAAGAACGCTGCTGGCGGATCACTACCAAAATCGTGGGAAATCCAGACTTCAGTCCAGAGTCCATCTTACTGGAACACAGCGCTGGGAGGGTCACTTCGTGGTCCCCTCCGGTTCTCAAGTCCAGTGGAAAAGGCCACCTGTGACAGCCTCGGGGTCAACCCACAGCCTGGCCGCTCCCGTCTGCCACCGAGGCGCCCGACCTGTGTGCTCCCTGGGCCCCTTGGGTGGGCGCTGTGTCCCGTCACCTCCTTCCAGGATAATGGTCTCCGCATGCGTGAGGTACGATACGAGCCCCCGAGATTCAGGACTCGGACACGGAGAAAGCGATCGGAGGAGAGGGGCACGCGCTCACTATGAAGAGTCAGCCCGCCGGCCGCGCAGGCGCCTTCAAGCCCTGTGGAGCGGAGCTGCTGCAGCCTGGGGGAGGCCAGCACTTGCTCCCTCCACGGGGAGCCCCGATCCCGTCCTGCTGGCCGTTCAGCTGCTCTCCTAACCCAGGACCCTCATCCCTGGGTGGGGGCCCCTGGACTCCAGCCCATACGCGCCTGGGAGGCTCTGCCACTCTGGGTCTCAGGTCTTCCGCGAGCCTCTGCTCCCCCGGCAGGCGCGGAGGGAAGCTGGGACCACCCCGAGGTGTTGGGAAGGGGCCGGACTGCCCGCGTTCTGTTAGCGGATCTGCGCTGCAGGCAGCCCAGGAAGAGAGCCCTGTCCTGTCCTCGGGAAAGGAACCGTCGGCCAGCGGCCACCCTGCCTGCACAGCTGCCCCAGGATCCCGCGTGCGAGGCAGGAGGCTGGCCAGGCAGCCCTGCGGCCCGGAGCTTGGCGCTCCCTCAGTCCTGGAGCTGCGAGGCCCAAGTCAAGGTGTGCCAGGCGGCCTGGAGGGGCTCACTCTCGGCTGTGCCCTTCGGCAGGGCTGCGTGGGGTTCTCAGGACTCGAGGGAGAGGCTCGGCGGGGTCTTCCTAGCTGCCGAGCCCACCACGTACCCAGCTTCGCGCTTTTCCATTTTCTTGTTTTGTCCTGAAGCGACAGAGCATCACATTAATTGGCTTTTGTCTTATTAATTCAATAATGTGCTCCGAGGATGAAATGCTCTCGCGCCTGCCTCTGGGCCTCCTGGGTTGTTGGGAGAAAGCTCCGAGGCACAGCCGCTCTGATGTGGCCCCGAGGACCTTCACGCCTGGTGGAGCTTCGCCACGAGGAACGACTTCCAACCGCAGCTTCTCGCACAGTGTGACTCGCACCTTGTGGAGGACAAGAGAACATCCAGGGCTCACAGGCTGCAGCGGGAGGCTCGCTCACAGCCGTGCCTGGTGCTTACGTGGTGCTCGGTGCCCCCACGGTGCCAGCCAGGTGGCAAGGGCAGCTCCGGCCCAGCGTGGCCGAGCCTGGCCGTGCGTGAGACTCAGACCAGAAGACAGTGGGGCCAGAAGCGAAGCCTCCGTAAACACGGAGGCAGGCGTCCACGGGGCGGGGCCAGAACCTTGCAGGTGACTGAGTCCATCTTGACGGGAACGCGGGAAGGACTTCTGCGACTGGCATTTCTGGTTTCCGTTTCCACCAAATCCTCTGGAATTGAACGGCCTCGGTGGTGACCAACCGGCTGCCTTGAGACTCCACGCGGGACAGAGGCTGTGCTCGGGAGGCTGATTAAGCGGTCATGCCCACGCTGGACACTGGTGCTGAGGACTCTGGCGTCCACCTCGTCATCAGGAAAACGACGCGTTCCCTCCTACAGTGAAGACAGACTCGTCCCTCTCGAGGACACCTGCGTGCAGATGTGAGCGCGTGGCCTCTCTTGCTTCGTGTAGAGAGGCCACTGAACAATAGGGTTCTGCAAAGTGCAGAAGCGTTTAGCGTGCTTTCCTACCAGAGGTGTGGCGCCCGCACCGGCCTCGCGTGTGGGGTGCGTGTGGACCCGCGCTCTGGCCCGACGCTCACTCACGTAGAGCCGCGCATGGAGACCACTGAGCCAGTGGTGCGTGGCGCCAGAACCCAAGGAGAAGCAAGGTAGCGCTCTGGGCCGAGCGGGTCTCAGCCAAAGAGCTGACGGCTTAGCCGTTCCCAGCACAGAGTTGAGAATGGACCTAATGAAGGACAGACTCCTTGCAGAGCATTCGCGGGGGCCTGCGGTGGTGGGCCCACCGCCTCAGAAGCCACACCACGTGGAGGAGGACAGAGACCGTGGGCCCACAGAGTCTGTCGCGTGAGCGCCTAGCTACTCAGTTAACAGCAAGCGATCCTCATCCACCTACGTACTCCCAGTTCTTCCGATTCATTCATTTTTCTCACATTTCTTACGCATGCATTCTGGGAATGCATTCCCTGGAAAAAGAAATTCAAACAATAGAGAACATCTGAGGGAGAAACGAAAGCCCCCTCCCGTCAATCAGGCGCCGCCTCACCAGAAGGAAGCCTCTGGAGCAGTCCGCACCTGCAGGCCGCGGGCCGGGTTCTGAGCTGGGAGACCTTCCGCCGTTTTATCTCTCTTTTCATTTCTTTGTTTTTATTTTTGCATTTCACATTCAGAAGGGATCTTTTCAATGAAAAGTAAAACGTAATCAGCGCCGTGCCTCAGCCTGGCCTCCCGGAGCCTTTCTGGCATGCACACGGTTGAGGGCCGCGCAGCCGAGCAGCACACATGGAGGCTGAGGTTCGGGTGGCTGGCTGTCTATGGGGGAGACTTGGCTCCGCCTCTGCAACGTGCTTCACGGGGCAGTGCGTCTAGCAGCCGCCCCAGCTCCCCGTCGCCTCAGCCTCTGACTTTCAGCTCCGCCGAGCATCCTGCCCGCAGCCGCTCCCCTCGGCTGCTCGGCCTCCCCCGCCTCGTCCTCAGCTCCGCGCCACCGCCCACCCACCTGCCTCCTCACTCGTCCATTATTCAGATGCCGACTGCCCTTCCTATCCTCAGGGATGCTTGCAGACAAGAACAGGCCAGAGCTTCTGCCTTGGTGGAAATCACGATTTTGCAGGTGAAATGAAGGACAAACAGAATAAATAAATGAAATACAACAGAAGGCAGGAGAGGGCAGCTTGACGTCACGGGGTGGGGTGAAGTTCCAGGTCCAGGGCCAGGTACGGCCCAAAAGTGTGATCCTTGAGAAAATGCCCAAGAGAATATCTGAAGGGAGGTGTCAGGAGAGAGGAAGTAGCATATGCAAAGGCCCTGAGGCAGGAACGTGCCTGGTGGATCTGAGGAAGACCAAAGGGAGCAGGAAGGTCAGTGCAGCAAAAAGGGAGCACAGTGGGAAGGGGCTAGAAAATGAACCAGGGCCCGAGTTTATACCTGTGGGCACAGCGGGGCTGGACAGGGATCCAGGACCCATATATAAACCTGTGGGCACAGTGGGGCTGGACAGGGAACCAGGACCTGTATATAAACCTGTGGGCACAGTGGGGCTGGACAGGGAACCAGGACCTGTATACAAACCTGTGGGCATAGCGGGGCTGGACAGGGAACCAGGTCCCGTATATAAACCTGTGGGCACAGTGGGGCTGGACAGGGAACCAGGACCTGTATATAAACCTGTGGGCACAGTGGGGCTGGACAGGGAACCAGGTCCCGTATATAAACCTGTGGGCTTTCAGGGACACTCGCTCTGGAAGCTTGCTCTTGGGAAGATCAAGAAAGACTGGACCTGGACAGGTGGACGAGGTCCTTCCTGGGGCCTCGTCTGGCCTCCTGGTAAGATAATCACCCTGGGGGCTGCTCTGCAGAGAACTGCCAGTGAGCGGGACCAGGGCCCTCGCACGGAAGGGCAGGCGCCCGGCCTCTTGGCGCACCCTTGACCTTGCTGAGTGCTCTTGCTCGTGCTGTGCACCCCGCGCCTGGTACCTGAGGATGAAGAAGGCACGGGCAGCGCGGGGTGGACGCCTGGCCCTGCAGAGCGGGTCTGCTCAGTGTCCGTGAAGCCGGGAGCTCCCTTCAGTCGCGTGAAGCATCTGTTTACAATGGCGACAGGACTTCATCTCGGAACAGGAGCAGCAGATCTGACTCCTCCACCCCTGCCGTGTCAGCGGTGCCAGGATCCAGGGGAGCAGACGCACACGCAGCACCAAGAGCTGCCTCCCCCGGAGCCGAGGATGCCCCCACGGCTGCCACCGAGTCTCGGCAGCGAGAGGGCAGGTGCACCCGGCCACAGCAGCAGGGCAGCAAGGAGCCCTCCTCACACCGGGAGCCGTCTGCAGCTCCCCCGAGAGGCCCCAGGACCCTTTGCAAAGCTGCACTTGAGGGAGGGACAGGGAGAGCGAGAGGGTTGCTAGGGCCTCCGAGGAGGCCGTGCTTCTGGGAGATGAGCCCCATCTCTGCCACACGGAGTCCTAGCAGTGACCTAGACACCCTCACAAGGCCCTAGCGGTGACCCTAGGTGCCCTAATGACCTTCTCAAGGTCCCTCCCCAGCCCCAAAACTGGGGATTTCTTTGTTCCTACGTTTTCCTTCCGTTACCTTTAGATACACGTGGCTGCAGAGGGCATCTTGACATGCACGTACCGGGGGTCTGCCTCCCGTTTATGTGGCTGCAGGTGAGGTGCAGTCACACTGCTTGTGTGCCCATGGAACACGGGAGAGTGGCGTCTGATTCGTCCACTGCCCTTCCTGTTCCCATCCCCTCCCTTCCCTTTCCTCCCTTCATCTAATCCAATGAACTCTTATCCACCGCCCCCGCCCCCGCGTGTCAGCATCCACATATCAGAGAGGACATCCGGCCTTTGGTCCTTTGGGATTGGCTTATTTCACTCAGCATGATGGTCTCCAGCTCCATCCACTTATCTGCGTTCTTCGTCATGGCTGAGTAATATTCCATTGTATCTATAGACCACATTTTCTTTCTCCACCAAAATGAGGATTTGGAAAAGTTAGATGAGATCATATTTTTCACAGTGCTGGGAACTGAGCTCAAAGAGGCTCTATCACGGACCCACGCCCCCAACCCTTTTTAATTTGTCTCACTAAGTTCCTCCAGCTGGCCTTGAGACAGGAGGCAATCCTCCTGCCTCAGCCTCCTGAATTGCTGGAGTGACAGGGTGGGCCAGGCTCCTGGAAATGATCATCTTTACCAAGGGCTCACGGTAACATCCAGCAGGAAGTGCCATTATCACTGAGGACAGCCTCTGCCTTTGTGGACATCAGCAGCAGCTCAGGACTTGGCGCGAGGACAGCATTTGGAGAGCTGCCTGAAACACTGCCCCTACCTCCCACCCGGCTGCTGGCCCTCCATCTGAGAGCCCACCGGAGGGCCACTTGGTGCAGAAGAGACCACTCACTGCTGAGGACAGAGGTGGGGTCCTCAGTCTCCAAATGGCGCATGAACTGGAAAAGATGCCCCCAGACTGCAAAGCCGCGGAGAAGCGACTCCAGCCGCACGTGGCCTCCCGAATCCTGGTGACGGAGTGAAAACTGCCTCACTGTTGACGGGAATTTGGGGAGCAGGGCAGAGAGAGCTTGGCCTTCAGCTGGTCACTAGCTGGTCACTAGCTGGTCACTAGTCTCTCAGGGCTGGCACTCAGGTGTTAGGGAAGAGCAGTTCTGGGGTCTCCGGTCCTCCTGAAGATAAGGCCCACGATCAGACCTAGGAAAGACCTGGAAGACTGAGACTGGGCTGCGAAATCTGCACAACCTGGAGGCAAGGACAGGGAGGATGGGGAACCACCTGGGGTGACCAGTACCCCTGGAGAAGGGCTGGAACGTCCCGGAGGATGGAGCAACTGGAAGCCATGACGGTCAGCAGGAAGGGTCCAGCGGCCAGGGTCGCAGGGGAAGACCAGCCACACACCCCGCGCTCCTGCCAGGCCCAGCTTCTGCACGTGCTCGCCCGGGCGTCTTGCAGAAACGTGAAGTCGGGGCAAAGCAGGAGAAAGACAAGGACCCCAAGTGGCTCTGAGCTTCAGCCCCAGGTAACCCAAACAAAAACCTCTGGACCTCACGGAAAACACCCTGAAAAGTACCAGATTAAAATTTCAGAGAGTCAGAGTTCTCGGCTCCACACCTGAGACTCAGCCCAGCCTGCCGGTCACTCTGCTCTCCGGTGGAGTTGGCCCATTCCACGGCATCCGCATCATGTGACCCTGTGTTTGGGAGAGCTGGCCAGGCCCGTGTCCACCCGTCCGCAGCCGCACGCGGGTGCAGAGCTGCCGAGCAGACCTGCCGAGGGCCCTGATCCACGGCTTCTGCCGAAGGGGCCACCACACGTGGGGGCTGTAAGTGAACTGCCCTCCGCTGGGAGTCGCTGGGAGTCGCTGGGAGTCGCTGGGAGTCGCTGGGAGTCGCTGGGAGTCGCTCGGGAGTCGCTCGGGAGTCGCTGGGGAGTCGCTGGGGAGTCGCTCGGGAGTCGCTGGGAGTCGCTCGGGAGTCGCTCGGGAGTCGCTGGGAGTCGCTCGGGAGTCGCTCGGGAGTCGCTGGGAGTCGCTCGGGAGTCGCTGGGAGTCGCTGGGAGTCGCTCGGGAGTCGCTCGGGAGTCGCTCGGGAGTCGCTCCTGAGACGGAAGGGCCAGAAGGAGCAGAAAAGGGGCGCCAAGAGCTGAGGAGGCGATTCCCCAAGTGCCGCCCAGGATCCAAATCCAAGTGGGGCCCATGCAGCTCCAGGTCAGAAAGGCCATTCTGTAAGGCCAGAGAGGAAGCGCGGCCGGCTTCCTGAGCCAGAAGCTTGCTCTCAGGCCTCACTTCAGCGTGACACGGTGGAGCAACTGCGGGCCACACTGAACGAAGCAGATGTCCCATGCCCACCAGTGTCCACTGACCCCCCGTCCAGTTAGCCTGCATGGAAGGGGTCTGGGTGGCTGGGGCACAATGCCTGGGGTCCAAAAGAGGGGTCTGCCATGCACCCGTGAGGCAGAGAGGACACGGGGAAGAGCGGGCCTCCCGAAAGTCCTCGGCTTTGTCTCCTGGGTACTTAGGATCTGCTTCCCTTGACACTTCACCCCATATGCTCCATCCACCTTCTGCTGGGCCTGAACCCTTGTCCCAGGGGCAGGGATGTGATCCAGTCTAGTGGATGGTCACACGGTCAGTGCCTTTAGCCACAGCGAGGTGCAGAGAGGGAGAAGGGCCCACCGTGCCCCTCAGATAAGCCATGTGACTGTTCCCCAAGCAGGACCAGGGCCAGCTGCAGTGTAAATGGCTGCTTTAGAAGTGGTTCCAGGAAATACTGGTAGGGAAGAAAGAAGGTGGATGAACAATCAGCCGGGAGGGTGTGGTGAGCAGGTGACCAGGGACAGGACCGGCGTTCACCTGCCCGGGAGCCCGGAAGCCTGCGGGACCAGGAGCCGCAGGGCCAGCCAGTGGGGAACAAGCCCAAACCCCAGTCACTGGTAGTGGGCCGCTCTCCCCAGCACTGGGAGCAGGGTCTGCACGTGGAAGAGCCCTCCCCCACCCAGCACAGGGGGCAGGCCAGCAGGTGGAGTGAGGTCCCTGCCTTCCCCGCACCAGGAGCAGGGTCAGCACGTGGAGCACGTGGCCCCGCCCAGCACGTGGCCCCGCCCTCCCCAGCACCTGGAGCAGGGTCAGCATGTGGAGCGAGGTCCCTGCCCTCCCCGCACCTGGAGCAGGGTCAGCACGTGGAGCACGTGGCCCCGCCCAGCACGTGGCCCCGCCCAGCACGTGACCCCGCCCTCCCCAGCACTTGGAGTACGTGGCCCCACATTCGCCAGCACGTGGAGCACTGTGGTCCCGCCCAGCACGTGGCCCCGCCCTCCCCAGCACCTGGAGCAGGGTCAGCACATGGACCTCCTAGCACGTGGCCCCGCCCCCCCAGCACCTGGAGCAGGGTCAGCACGTGGAGCACGTGGCCCCGCCCAGCACGTGGCCCCGCCCAGCACGTGACCCCACCCTCCTCAGCATCTGGGGCACGTGGCCCCGCCCTCCCAGTACCTGGAGCACGTGGCCCCGCCCTCCCAGCACCTGGAGCTGGAGCCCATCTCTCCCCAGCTCGCGGAGCAGCCCGCACCCCTCCCCGGCCCCCAGGGTTTGGGGAGGAGGGCTCTCCTAGCAGGGTGCAGATTCCTGGCACTTGTGGCCTGTACAGGGCCCCAGCAAAGTGGGTGTCTCAGCCACCTAAGGGTGATCAATGCCAAGGTGCAGGGCACTGAGGTGCTGAAGGACCTTCCGGAAGGCTTGTGGTGCAGTGGGTCCCCTGACAGGTTCTGAGGGAACTGCAGGCTTATTTGACTCAGACTGAGCCTTTGAATTACACTGAACCCAAAGTCATCCCATGGACATTCAGTTATGTAGCAAACAAATTTCATTTTTGCTCCAACCACATGGGGACTTACAATTTATTTTCTACTGGTATTGACTCATCAATTTGATAAATATTTTGTGATCTGTAGAATTTATATATATATATGAACTCATATCTGTCATCTACACATACAGTCAACCCTCCATGTCCGTGAGTTCTGCATCCACAGATTCAGCCAACCACAGTGAAATATTTAAAAAATAATTACATCTGCCCAGCAACTTGGAGGCTGAGGCAGGAGGATCATGAGTTCAAAACCAGCCTCAACAACTTAGCAGGGCCCTAAGCAACTTAGCGAGATCCCGTCTCTAAATAAAATGGACTGGGAATGCGGCTCAGTAGTTAAGCTCCCCTGCACTTTACAGATGTTTTTCTTGTCATTCCCTGGACAATGGCATAGTTTACATAGTATGGACCTCCCATCAGGCATCGTGAGTAATCTTTGGACTGGAGGATGATGTAGGTTACATGCAGATACGAGGCCGTTTTGTGTAAGGGGCTAGAGCTTCCGCAGGTCTGGGCGTCTGTGGGGTCCTGGAGCCAGTCCCCATAGGTACCACCACTGTGGTCTGTCTACACCTGTGCGTAGCACTGCGTTCAGGAAAAGGGCACACGAAACGTGCACCGTTAAATACGAACGTAATGCAGGACCTCGGAGAAGAGTCATAGACCCCCACAACCCGCCCACCCACCACAGCAGCAGGCCGGGGCTCTGCTGCAGGAGAGGCAGTGGTCGAAGGTGCTGCCCAGCAGGCTCCGCAGCTGCAGGCTGGGAGAGTCGAATGCGGCTCCTCGCGACTACTTACGGTGTTCTACAACCTCTGTGCTCAAGGTTTCTCTTCCCCGTTCTCTCCACTCCTGTTTGCTAAAGGAAATTGAAAGATGAGAGTTGAGGTGGTCTGGACAAATAGAAGGGACACCAGATAGTAAGACCAGGGAGAGCGAATGTGGTCATTGTCCAGGCGTCAGGGGGTAGGAAAGAGCACTCACACTGAGGGAGCAGATGTGTCAGACTCCGGCTCAAAGGAAGCGTGTTCCTAACTCCAGCACACCTATCCTTTTCTGTGTCCATTCTGCGATTCTGTCTGATGCATCTGAGGTTCATGTGGTCCTAGACCAAAGGGGCGTGGTCCTGGACCACAGGGGCGTGTCCTGGACCAGAGGAGCGTGGTCCTGGACCACAGGGGCGTGTCCTAGACCACAGGGGCACGGTCCTGGACCACAGGGGCGTGTCCTAGACCAGAGGGCACGGTCCTGGACCAGAGGGGCGTGTCCTGGACCAGAGGGGCGTGTCCTGGACCAGAGGGGCGTGTCCTAGACCAGAGGGCACGGTCCTGGACCAGAGGGGCGTGTCCTAGACCAGAGGGCATGGTCCTGGACCAGAGGGGCGTGGTCCTGGACCACAGGGGCGTGTCCTGGACCAGAGGGTATGGTCCTGGACAAGAGGGGTGTGGTCCTGGACCAGAGGGCTGTGGTCCTGGACCAGAGGGCTGTGGTCCTGGACCAGAGGGGCGTGTCCTGGAGCAGAAGGGCGTGTCCTGGACCCGAGGGGCGTCATTCTACAAACAGGGATCCTCAAACAGCCCACACGTCCCTGTGCCAGCCATATCCAGGCAGTAGTGACTCCACAAGGAACAGAGCAAGGGCGGTCTCGGGAGCACCCACTGACTGGGCGAGGCAGCGGAGAAACGAATGGGGAAACGCAGAAGTTAGGTGGGGACCAGCCACGAGGGGAACAGGAGAGGCGGGAGCAGGATGAGGGCCAGGCCGGGAGGGGCTCGCGGAGCTGCTGTGGAAGGTGCTGGGACCGCGGAGGCCGGAGCGAGCCCCATGAGGAATCGGCAGGCCGTCCTGCGAGGGACCAGAGGGGACCGTCGGAAGGCGGCCCCCTCTGGGCTTCGCGGGCTCTCGGGTTTCCAGCGCGCAGCCCAGGACGTGAATCCGCTGTCGGGGTTGGCAAGTCGTCGGGGTCTGAAGCGGCGGCGTGAGCAGGTGCCCACTGTGACCCAGCCTGTGGGCAGGGTGCCTGCTCTCTGGGGCCTGCAGGTGAAGAGGCCCTGGAGGGGCCCAGGCAAAACGGGACTGGCTGGAGCCGCCCGGACTTGGAGCCGCCTGCGCCTAGAGCAAGCCAGTGCCCAGCAGCCTCTGGTTTCTTCTCTCCACTGCCAGGGTCCCGAATCTGTTTCCTGGGCCTGAGCCTCCCAGGGGACACACCATCACAACTCCAGGCCCCCTGCGACGTGAGAGCAGCCCCTGGACAGTGCGCAGGGGAGGGGTCGTGCCTGTACACAGTGGGCTGTGGTCTGCAGAGCCGTCAGCATCGAGGGTCCCCAGGAGCCTGCAGGTGCAGAGCCTAGTGCACCACTGTGAGCCCTCAGCTCTCGCTTGTGCCTTGGGGGCAACTGTGTGTGTGTGCGCGTGTGCATGTGTGTGTGGGTGTGTGCTAGTGTGTGTGTGCATGTGTGTGCATGTGTATATGTGTGTGCGAGTGTGTGTGTGTGTGCATGTGTGTGTGTGCATGTGTGTGCGAGTGTGTGTGTGCATGCGTGTGCATGTGTGTGCGAGTGTGTGTGTGCATGTGTGTGTGTGCATGCGTGTGTGTGTGTGGGAGTGTGTGTGCGTGTGCATCTGTGTGCGTGTGTCTGCGCGTGTGTTTCTCGTGCAAGTGACGTACACAAAGTTGAATGTCCAAAATTACCTTGCTTATGTCCTGGTTTCAGGAGCACAAACATCTTGGGAGCTCTTACTTAGGCAGGTAAGTGACCCAGGGCAGTCGTCTGGCCAGCAGGACCAGCAGGAATGTTCCAGAAGAAGGCCCTGTCCCCAGAAATGCCCAGCCGGGAGCGAGTCTTCCAGTGGAAACAGTCCCTCCTCGCACTTATGACCAGTCTTCTCCTTTGTCTGGGTTGAGCCTTTCACAAGCTGGGCTGAAGGTCGGGTGCTTTACAGTTGAAGAATTAAGTCTTGGGGGGGGGGGTCCGCCTGAGCGCCAGAACCAGAATCCGACCAGAGTCAGGTGCTGCAGGGCACTGCCGTCCTCTCCAGCCACTGCTGGGTGGACCCTCGGCCGGCCAGGGAGATGTCTGCTTGCCCTGAGATCAGCTCACTGTGTGGGGTGCGATCAACGGGGTTCCGCCATGGCAGCCTGCCTTTCCCCGCGCAGATCCAGACCTGCCCGCCAGGACGCCTCCTCCTCCCCGTCACCCGTCAACCAGGTGGGAGTTACTCTGGATTCCCCCTTGGCCGGCAGGCTCCCGCCACCCAGAGCACCCCTTGCCCTCTCGCCAGCCCCTCTCAACTCCAGCGACCTCAGCTTCAGACAGAGAGAGACCGACTGCCCTCAGCAAGAGGTGGCTCGTCTTTCCTCTTGTAAGTCCTGGGAGGGGTGGGAAATGGAATGAGACCCCACAGACAGGCCTGGAGAGCGCGGGGCCTTGGCTCAGTGGTCGAGAGCTTGCCTCGCACGTGTGAGGCACCCAGCTCGATTCTCAGCACCACATATAAATAAATAAAGATCCACTGACAACTAAAAAAAAGAATCAAAAAAAGAAGAAAGAAAAGAAAAGAAAGCCCAGGAGAGCCTTCCTGTCTCCACAGCATGGAGAGAAGGGAAAGCTGCGGGCGGAGATGACCCGCTGAACCCCATCCCGCATCGCTCCAGTCCAGCAGCTCCGCCGGTCACCACACTGCTCTACCTCCGCCTCCTCCGTCTCCTCCGCTGTGGACTCTCCCTCAGCTTTGGTGAGACGTGGGAGCGAGCCAGGTAGAGCGGCCCTGGGCAGCCGCGACCTGCGCTGCTCGCTGGTGGCTGCTCTCTGCTGCGCTTCCCGCTCCTCAGGACCCAGTCTGTTGGCTGTGCGCTCTCCCAGCACCACCTGCGTCCTCTGGGCAGCCCGCCCACTGGCCGCCAGCAGGTCTCCCGGGCAGTGTGTGAATGCGGGCTGTGGGGCCCAGGGTGTTAACCTGCCTTCTGGATGGATGAGCCGGGGCAGAGACACCTGCGGAGACCCTGAGGCTTCCCTGCCCGGAACCCTGCCCGGAGCTCTAGGGACTCCCAGCGAGAGACTGGTGAGGACTCCGGGCGACAGCGGAAGGCTCCTGACTCCAGAGCCCAGCGGGGCCCCAGGAAAGCAGCAGAGAAACCAGGTCAGTGGGCCAGGCCAGCGACCACCCTGGCCTCCAGTAACACTGACAGTGAAACCCCACAGCCTCTCGAGGAGACTCCACCCCGTGAGCAGCCGAGGCAGATCCACACCCCAGCCCGTGTGTCACTCTCCCGAGTCCCCAAATCCCTGTCCCATGCCCTTGCCTGGGAACGGGAAGAGGTGAAGATGCAGGGTGAAGACCCCCGGGGCCTGAGCCCAGCACCCGCCCCCCACGCCCCGGCTCATCTCGAGGGCTGTGAGGGGCGCCCGGCTCTGTGCCTGCTCGGGCAGAGCTGGCTGTGCTGGCCTCTCCCGGGCCCGCTTTCTGGTGGAAGTTCACCTGCTCAATAAAGGGCCGCTCACCCACTTCCTCCCAGCCTCAGTCCCGCTGTGCTCATGTGCCCTGAGGAGTTTGGAGACGCACTCTCGTTTTTACCAAGAAATCCACCTAAAGGGCCATGTTCTGGAAAGGCTGATTTTTTTTTAAAGGATATAAACTGAATTCGTAATAAGTGTATAAACTAGTTTGGAAACAAAGCTACATCATTTCCAAACTTCCTTGATAGGGAAGAATACTTATCTGTCACAAAATGGCTTTTTACTTCCTACCGGCTGTGTTTCAGTGTGGGTTTGCAATTCTAGATGGTATCATTTATCCCTTGGATTTCAGACGAGGAGCCTATTTCCGGAGCGCAGAGTGACTTGCCTGAGTCACAACATGATCAGAAGTACCTGTTCCTCTCATTCCAAATCCCTCGTTCATTTCCACAAAGTAAACTTAGAGGCGAGTTGGGCTTTAGCGGTTACATAACTCAATGCTTTTACTTTGTACCTGAGAAAAATAAGCATTCTCCCCAAGACACAATTCGTAGGCAGCGAAACAAGCGAGCGTGGGACTCAAATCCCCCAACACCTGGCCCAGCGCGTTCACCCTGAAGGAAACTTAAGAAAATGCGAATCTCAGCGGGTCTCTGCTCTGGGCCGCTCCCTCCTCTGAGGCCGTTCTGAATGTCCTTCCAGCTGTGCCCTGTGTGCCCCTGGGGCACCTGGTCTCAGGACACAGGAGAGCCAAGGAAGTGCTGGTTATCAGCAGCAGTGACGGGCACAGGGGCCTGGTCTCAGGGCCTCCCTGGAGAAGCACCTCGCACTCCCGGGGGGAGGGAAGGAGAAAGGGAGTGGCTTCGGCTTCCTTCCCTGCTGTCTCACCCGAGGCCAGATGTAGGAGATCCTTAGTGACCGTCCAGGGACTCACTGGTGGACATGGCGATCCTGCTCCTGCCAAAGCACTGCCCGGCCCAGGGCTCGGCCTTTCCATGGTCCTGGTTGCCCTTGCAGAGGCTTCAAGATGCAGTGGGATGGGGTCCCCACGGTACTCAGAAGAAAATGCAGACTCCAGAGGCTCCCCTCTAGCCCTCCAGCCTCCAGCTCCCCTCTAGCCCTGCAGCCTCAAACTCCCCTCTAGCCCTCCAGCCTCTAGCTCCCCTCTAACCCTCCAGCCTCCAGCTCCCCTCTAGCCCTCCAGCCTCCAGCTCCCCTCTAACCCTCCAGCCTCTATTTCCCCTCTAACCCTCCAGCCTCTAGCTCCCCTCTAACCCTCCAGCCTCCAGCTCCCCTCTAGCCCTCCAGCCTCCAGCTCCCCTCTAACCCTCCAGCCTCTATTTCCCCTCTAACTCTCCAGCCTCTAGCTCCCCTCTGGCCCTCCAGCCTCTAGCTCCCCTCTGACCCTCCAGCCTCTAGCTCCCCTCTGGCCCTCCAGCCTCTAGCTCCCCTCTAACCCTCCAGCCTCCGGCTCTCCTCTAGCCCTCCAACTTCTCCAGCTCCCCTCTGACCCTCCAGCCTCTCCAGCTCCCCTCTAACCCTCCAGCCTCTAGCTCCCCTCTGACCCTCCAGCCTCTAGCTCCCCTCTAGCCTTCCAGCCTCTAGCTCCCCTCTAGTCCTCCATCCTCTAGCTCCTCTCCAACCCTCCAGCCTCTCCACCTCTTGCTTATCTTTGTTCTTCCCGTAGTTCCACAGGCGTGTGGCCCTAACCCGGGGCAGTTTTTCAGTAGTGCTTAGGAAAGAACCATCCCATAAAGAAATACAGCTCAGAGTTCCTATTGATACCGAGGAAGGACGTCCGACAGAGGCTGCTGCATCCCTCACCCCAGCGAGCCTCTCTCTGTCTCCTGGCCTGCCTCCTCACAGGCTAATGTGCCGCTGCGGTTTTGTTTGGTTTCCATTTGTGTCTGTGAGTGTTATTTCAATTCAGTTGCCATCGGCTTGCGAAGCCTGCACAGGAGTCTTCAGAAGAGCAGCCCAGCTGGCGGGTGGTCCGGGGAGACTGGATCTCTTGAGACACTCAATCTAAGGAGGAAACAGTGATAAAAGTGACAGGGGTGGCTTTCTGGCTGCCGGCCGCTGTCCCCTGGAAGGTGGCCACTTCACTATCGCAGCCTTAAGTCTAGAACGTCAAGTAGGACGGTGGTGGGAATCGCGTGACCCACTGGAAATTGGTGTAGTCTCTGTGCTGGGGGAACCTCCCTGCCTTCCAGTTGCCCCTGCACCCAGAGGGCTCGAGGGAGCCACCGCAGGGACAGTGGCCTGCTACCCTAGGGACTGAGCTCACTGGCAAGCTGGGCAGAGGCTTGGTAGCTCAGGACTGTCCCTGAACGTGGTCCCCGAGGACATCCGCGTCACCTGAGAGCTGGTTAGAGAAGCAGAGTCTCTGGCCTCCAGACCTCCACTGTAGCCAGACCCTCAGGCACTGTGTGCACACCTAGGCTGGAAGCCAGGTCAGGAGGGCAGAAGAGCCAGGGCGGAGAGCAGCCAGCAGTGCAAGGAACCTCTGCGCCCCTAGGAGAGGGGTTAGGGTGGCAGATGGTGGGGCCGCACCTCACACACACACACACACACACACACACACACACGCACAGGGCGTACCCCTCGCCTGAGGCCCAGCGGTCGCGGAGGAAGGCCTTCCTGAGGGTGGTACTTCCAAAGGAGAACGCGCTCACGGCTGAGTCCCCGGAGTGGAGACGAGAAGCGCCACGGCTCTGTGACAGGATGGGGGGCGGAGAACCGAGAGCAGCGGCCTTTCGAAGGTCAGAGGTGAGAGCAAACGCTTGGGCGCCTCACGATAAAGCTTCATAGGCGTAAATCCTAGGCAGGGAAAAAGTACGCGCAGGCCTGTTCACAGAGGCCGTGCCGATCCCGGAGGTGAAGGTGAGGCTCAAGGAGGAAATCGCTCACGGATCCGGAGGACAGGCAATCCCCACACGTCGTCCTGGTGAAGTGAGCTTTCCCAGAGACGACCGCAGCCGCGGGTCGGAGGTGCAGAGTGCGCGTTGGTCCATCAGGTCTCTTCCAGCTTCCACGTCAGCGGACGAACACGACACCCGAGCGCCGTCCGGGCATCCCCTGCACCCAGTCCTGGGAATCAGGACCTGGTCCTGGCTCCCCGGTGTTGAGCACTAACACGGGAGAAACGCCGAGGCGCGGGTAGAAAGATAGAGCTCTCTGGAGAGGAGGCACCCTGGAGCCCGAGACCCGCAGGGGCGTGTCTGCCGCCTCAGGCTCCAGGGCCTTTCTTCTCCTGCCCCTTCCTCTCTTCTCACCTGACCAGAGGCAGGACAGGGGCCGCCCAGGCTGCTCCTCAGCCCTCCTGGTGTTGGGAGGAGCCGCGCCCTGGCTGGAGGTGACCTTGGGGACGGGTTGGTGTCAGCACTTCACTTCCTTTCCTTTGAATCAGCCCCATTGTCCTGACCCGACCATCGATCGTCCACACTGACGACCTTCCCCGGGTCACTGTCTCTCGGTGATTGGCAGTGACGACCAATCCACTGGACACTGGTCCCAAAGAATCCCAGAACTGGCCAGTGACATCAGGGCTGCCCTGTCTCGGGAGAAGCCACCAGGAGGGCAGTGGAGGAGGGCGGACCTCACGGGTGGCCTGAAGGGGCAGTGAGCCCCAGCTGGCCTCGCAGAGGGCCTGCGTGTGCCAGTGCAGAACAGGGCCAGGGCCAGCGGGAGGGGCCTCCGTTGGTTCCAGAGCCCTGGGAACCCCCGGGGTCCTCGGAACAGCTCCTCTTTCCCCAAGCGGCGAAAGTCGTGGGTTTTAAGTGTTTTCCTGGAGCAGTGAATCTCCGTTGCCTTCCCAGGTCCTTTTCCTGCCCGGCGTGCGGCCGCTCCGGGCAGCACCCCCTGCCCACACACACCGAGGCGTGTTCCACTTAGACACATAAATTCCCATTATCCTGCTTAGCCTGATTTTATCTTCTGCTAACATTTTCAAGGCAGGGTCTTAACTGCTGACTGGGAACCCCAAGGAGCAATAACCACATTGAACACAGAGCTGTTTTCCTTCTCAGCTCACCTGCGAGATATTTAAATCCTGAAAAAGACAAAAACAGAACTTTTGAAAATTCTAATCCCCTGGCATTGCTAGTCCATGAGCAACTTCATAAATGAGGCAGTAACTCATCTAGAAAGAAAGTGGATCTGCGACAGACTTCAGGAGCCGCGGGCACAGTCCCGGGAGACCGGTGGGTTCTCGGGCAGTCGGGTTTATGGGACTAAGATCCTCTTGGAAAAGCGGTGGCGTTTGTTGCTCTACATTTCCTTAACCTCCTCCTGCAGCGTTCGGGTGTCTGTGTCCTTCTGTGATTGTCAGGATGACCTCCAGGCAGCCAGAGGAGATATGGCTCCTCTGGTTTGCAGATGAGGAAATGGAGGCTTGTGAGACTGGCTTGCCGGTAGGATGTCTGGCTGTCACCCAGGTCTCCTGACTCCCGCTGTGCCCGCTGCCAGGGCCTCGGGTTCCCTGGGAGGGGCACTGTCCTCTGTATTCCTTGATGTGTGCCGACCTGAGCCAGGAGACCAAGAGACGGCTGCGAACGTGAAGTTTCCAAATAGGTTAAAAAGAAAAGAAACCCAGCTTTTAAAATGATTGTCTGCCTTTCTCGCGTGCCTACTTAGCAGCAAGCGAGGGAGTTCCAGGAATGCCACACCTGTGGCCCGTGGTGCCCACCTGATGGGCCCCTGGAGGCAGGCTGCCCACCAGGACGCTGATGTGGGGCCCTGGAGATGCCTTTCCTCAGAAGGAGGTCAGGTCCTGGCTCTCCGGGCAGGTGCGGTGACCCACCTTCACACACCCGTCTTATGACTGTTCCCAGTGTGTGCTGCGGCACCCAGTCAGACACATGCCACGGCACGCAGATGGACACGCACTGTGGCCCAAGATGGACACGCACTGTGGCACCCAGATGGACACGCACTGTGGCCCAAGATGGACACGCACTGTGGCACCCAGATGGACACGCACTGTGGCCCAAGATGGACACGCACTGTGGCACCCAGATGGACACGCACTGTGGCACCAAGATGGACATGCACTGTGGCACCCAGATGGACACGCACTGTGGCACCAAGATGGACACGTCCTGTGGCACCCAGACACACATTGGAAGCTACCCATCCCACAACGTGGTGAAGCAGTTCTGAGTAAAGATGGCACGACTTCAAAGAAGGAAACACCTCGCTGGGTCTGGGGAATGTGGGGTGTGTCCTGCGGGCGTCTTGGCCTCTCGGTGAACAGCACCTCCATCCCCAGGCGTGCAGCGAGGAAATGGCTCGTGGGCATCATTTGGAAGGAGAATCAAGTGAAACGCGAGGCAGAGTGGAAGACGTGGGTGAGGCGGGTCTGTTCCGGAGCGCCCTGCGCCCCGAGCTTTCCGGGAAGGCCTCTTGGGGAAGGAGTAGTGCCGCAGGTGTTTTCTGTGCACGCGGGATTTCCCGAGGTGCTTTCAGGTTCTCACATGCCCCAGGGGACGTCCTGGTGAGGAGCCAAGGACCTGGAGGGATGGGAAAGAACCAGGTTCCCAGCACTGCTCTGCGCCTGCCAGTCCTGGCTTTTCCACGCTGCCTGGTTCTCTGAGACCTTTTCCTACTGAGCTAAGAATGTATGGTAACTTAGCCAGACATGGTGGTGCTCTCCTACAATCCCAGTGACGCGGAGGCTGAGGCAGGAGGATCGCAAGTTCAAGGGTGGCCTCGGCAACTTAGCAAGACTGTCTCAGAATAAACAATAACAAGGGCTGCCAGGGATATAGCTCAGTGGGGAAGCACCGGGTTCAATCCCGGGCACCAAAGTGTATAGGTTTCATATATTCGATCTTTGCAGACACACACGTGCGGTCCCTAGTTCATTAAGCTGTACGAGCCCTGCCACGTTCATCAGTAAATCGGGATAGGTAATCCGCTCAACGAGGCGGTGACGAGACTCATACTGAACAGTCTGCGTACTTCCCATTGCCCAACACAGCCCTTCAGTGCCCTGGGTCCAGGGCAAGCCCTGCCCACGCTCCAGGACGTGACGGCTTGGGATTGATTTCTCCTTCGTAAACAACACCCCGTTCATTTCATACACTCTCGTTAGCATTTCAGGATCACCGTGCCCACAGGGTCTTCGAGACCCGCTTCCTGCCCTCCTGGATGTACCAAA